>NW_027196264.1:0-99803 GCF_038502225.1 Cherax quadricarinatus
CTTCAACCACTAGTACAAGAGTGGAACCCTTCGTCCACGAGTACTAGAGTGGAACCCTTCAACCACTAGTATCAGAGTTGAACCCTTGAACCACTAGTACCAGCGCGCAACCCTTCAACCACTAGTACCAGACTGGAACCCTTCAACCACTAGAGCCTGAGTGGAACCCTTCAACCACAAGTGCCAGAGTGGAATCCTTCAACCATTAGTACAAGAGTAGAACCCTTCAGCCACTTGTGACAGAGTGGAATCCTTCACCCACTAATACCAGAGTGGAACCCTTCAACCACTAGTACAAGAGTGAAAGCCTTCAATCACTAGTACCAGAGTGGAGCCCTTCAACCACTAGTACCAGAGTGGAACCCTTCACCCACTATTACCAGAGTGAAACCCTTAAACCTCTAGTACCACATAGGAGCCTTGACCCTCTAGTACCAGAGTGGAACCCTTCAACCAATAGTAACAGAGTGGAACCCTTCAACGACTATTACCAAAGTGGAACCTTTAAACCTCTAATACCAGAGAGGAACTCTTCAGGCACTAGTTCCAGAGTAGAACCCTTCACCAACTAGTTCCAGAGGGGAACCTTTCACTTTAGTATCAGTGTTGAGACTTACACCCACTAGTACCAGAGTGGAACCATTCAACCACTTGTACCAGAGTTGAACCCTTCAACCACTAGTACTAGAGTGGAAGCATTCAACCACTTGTACCAGAGTGGAACCATTCAACCACTTGTACCAGAGTTGAACCCTTCAACCACTAGTACCAGAGTGGAACCATTCACCCACCATTACCAGAGTCAATCCCTTCTTCCACTGGTACCACAGTGAAACCCTTGAACCACTAGCAGCAGAGTGGAACCCTTGAACCACTAGTACCAGAGTAGAACCCTTTAACTACTAGTACAAGAGTGGAACCCTTCAACAACTAGTTAAAGAGTGAAACCCTTCAACTACTAGTAACAGAGTGGAAATCTTCAACCACTAGCACTAGAGTGGAACACTTCACCCATAGTACCAGAGTGAAACCCTTCAACCACTAGTACCAGAGTGGATCCCCTCAACCACTAGTACCAGAGTGGAACCCTTTAAAACTATTACAAGAGTGGAACCCTTCAACCACTAGTACGAGAGTAGAACCCTTCAACCATAATTACCAGAGTGGAACCCTTCACCCACTAGTACCAGAGTGGAACCCTTCACCCACTAGTACCAGAGAGGAACCCTTCAACCACTAGTACCAGAGTGGAACCCTTCAACCACTAGTACCAGAGTGGAACCCTTCAACTACTAGTAAAAGAGTGGAACCTTTCAACCACTAGTTCCAGAGTGGAACCCTTCAACCATTAGTACAAGAGTGGAACTCTTCAACCTCTAGCACCAGAGTGGAATCCTTCACCCACTAATACCAGAGTGGAACCCTTCAACCACTAGTACCAGAGTGGAACCCTTCAACCACTAGTGCCAGAGTGGAATAATTCAACAACTAATACCAGAGTGGAACCCTTCAACCACTAGTACCAGAGTGGAACCCTTCAACCACTAGTGCCATAGTGGAACCCTTCAGCCACTAGTAACAGAGTGGAACCCTTCAACCACTAGTACCAGAGAGGAACCCTTCACCCACATGTACAAGAGAGGAACAGTTCAACCACTAGTACCAGAGTGTTACCTTTCAAGCAGTCGTATCAGAGTGGAACCCTTCAACCACTAGTAACAGAGTGGAACCCTTCCACACTAATACCAGAGTGGATCCATTCACCCATTAGTACATGACTGGAACCCTTCAACCACTAGTATCAGAGTGGAATCCTTCAACCATTAGTACAAGAGTGGAACCCTTCGACCACTAGTAACTGACTGGAATCCTTCACTCACTAATACCAGAGTGGAACCCTTCAACCACTAGTACCAGAGTGGAACCCTTCAACCACTTGTGCCAGAGTGGAATCCTTCACCCACTAATACCAGAGTGGAACCCTCCAACCACTATTAGCAGAGTGTAACCCTTCAACCAGTAGTACCAGAGTTTAAACCTTCAACCACTAGTTCAAGAGTGGAACCCTTCAACCACTAGTACGAGAGTAGAGTCCTTCAACCACAATTACCAGAGTGGAACTCTTCACCGACTACTAGCAGAGTGGAACCCTTCACCCACTAGTACGAGAGAGGAACCCTTGAACCATTAGTACCAGAGGGGAACCCTTCAACCACTACTACAAGGCAGGAACCCTTCAAGCACTAGTACCAGAGTGGAATCCTTCAACCATTAGTACAAGAGTGGAACCCTTCAACCACTAGTACTAGAGTGGAGCCCTTCAACCACTAGTACCAGAGTGGATCCTTTCAACCACTAGTTCCAAAGTGGAACCCTTCAACCACTAGTACAAGAGTTGAACCGTTCAACCACTAGGAAAAGAGTAGAACCCTTCAACCTCTATTACCAGGTTGGAGCCCTTCACCCACTAGTAGCAGAATGGAACCCTTCAAGAACTAGATCTAGAGTGGAACACTTCACGCACTAGTACCAGAGAGGAACCCTTCAACCACTAGTACCAGAGTGGAACCCTTGAACCACTAGTACCAGCGTGCAACCCTTCAACCACTAGTCAACCAGAGTGCCATAGTGGAACCCTTCAACCACAAGTAGTGAATCCTTCAACAATTAGTACAGGAGTAGAACTCTTCAGCCACTAGTAACAGAATGGAATCCTTCACCAACTAATACCAGAGTGGAACCCTTCAACCACTAGTACAAGAGTGAAAGCCTTCAATCACTAGTACCAGAGTGGAGCCCTTCAACCACCAGTTCCAGAGTGGAACCCTTCACCCACTATTACCAGAGTGAAACCCTTCAACCTATAGTACCACAGAGGATCCCTTGACCCTCTAGTACCAGAGTGGAACCCTTCAACCAATAGTAACAGAGTGGAACCCTTCAACGACTAGTACCAGAGTGGAACCTTTCAACCTCTAGTACCAGAGAGGAACTCTTCAGGCAGTAGTTCCAGAGTGGAACCCTTCACCAACTAGTTCCAGAATGGATCCTTTCACTCATTACTATCAGAGTTGAAACCTACACCCACTAGTACCAGAGTGGAACCATTCAACCACTTGTACCAGAGTTGAACCTTTCAACCACTATTACTAGAGTGGAACCATTCAACCACTTGGCCAGAGTGGAACCATTCAACCACTTGTACCAAAATTGAACCCTTGAACCACTAGTACCAGAGTGGAACCCTTCACCCACCATTACCAGAGTCGATCCCTCCTTCCACTGGTACCACAGTGAAACCCTTGAACCTCTAGTAGCAGAGTGGAAGCCTTGAACCACTAGTACCAGAGTGGAACCCTTTAACTACTAGTACAAGAGTGGAACCCTTCAACAACTAGTTCCAGAGTGAAACCCTTCAACTACTAGTAACAGAGTTGAAATCTTCAACCACTAGCACTAGAGTGGAACACTTCACCCATAGTACCAGAGTGAAACCCTTCATCCACTAGTTCCAGAGTGGAACCCTTCAGCCACTAGTACCAGAGTGGAAACCTTTAACCACTAGTACCGGAGTGGAACCCTTCAACAACTAGTGCCAGAGTGGAATCCTTCACCCATTAGTACCAGAGAGGAACCCTTCAACCACTAGCACCAGAATGGAACCCTTCAACTACTAGTAACAGAGTATAATCCTTCAGCCACTAGTACCAGAGTGGAACCCTTCACCCACTAGTACAAGAGTGGAATCCTTCATCCACGAGTACTAGAGTGGAACTCTTCACCCACTAATAACAGAGTGGAACCCTTCAACCTCTAGTACCATAGTGGAACCCTTCAACCACTAGTGCCTGAGTGGAACCCTTCAACCACTAGTACCAGAGTGAAACCCTTCGTCCACGAGTACTAGAGTGGATCTCTTCACCCACTAATACCAGAGCGGAACCCTTCAACCACTAGTGCCAGAGTGGAACCCTTCAACTACTAGTGCCAGAGTGGAACCCTTCAACCACTAGTACAAGAGTGGAATCCTTTACCCACTAATACCAGAGTGGAACTCTTCAACCACTAGTACAAAAGTGGAACCCTTCAACCACTAGTGCCAGAGTGAAATACTTCACCCACGAATATCAGAGTGGAACCCTTCAACCACTAGCACCAGAGTGAAACCCTTCAACCACTAGAACCAAAGTGGATCCCTTCAACCACTAGTACCAGAGTGGAACCCTTCAACCACCAGTGAAAGAGTGGAACCCTTCAACCACTAATACCAGAGTGGAATCCTTCACCCACTAATACCAGAGTGGAACTCTTCAACCACTAGTACCAGAGTGGAACCCTTCAACCACTAGTGCCAGATAGAAATACTTCACCCAATAATACCAGAGTGGAACCCTTCAGCCACTAGTACCAGAGTGAAACCCTTCAGCCACAAGTACCAGAGTGGATCCCTTCAACCACTAGTACCAGAGTCGAACCCTTTAACCACTAGTACGAGAGTGGAACCCTTCAACCACTAGCACAAGGATAGAACCTTTCAGCCACTATTACCATAGTGGAAACCTTCACCATTAGTACCAGAGTGGAACCCTTCAACCACTAGTATAAGAGTGGAATCCTTCAACCACAAGTAACAGAGTGGAACCCTTCACCCACTAGTAATAGAGTGGAATCCTTCACCTAGAAGTACCAGAGAGGAACCCTTCAACCACTATTTCCAGAGTGGAACCCTTGACCCACTAGTACCAGAGTGCAACCCTTCAACCACTAGTAACAGAGTGGAACCTTTCAACCACTAATACCAAAGTGGAACCTCTCAACCACTAGTGCCAGAGTGGAACCCTTCAACCACTAGTACCAGAATGGAAAGCTTCACCCACTAATACCAGAGTGGAACCCTTTAACCATTAGTACCAGAGTGGAATCCTTCACCCACTAATACCAGAGTGGAACCCTTCAAACACTAGTACCAGAGTCGAACCCTTCAACCACTAGTGCCAGAGTGGATCCTTCACCATCTAACACCAGAGTGGAACGCTTCATCCACTAGTACCAGAGTGGAAAACTTCAACCACTAGTACAAGAGTGGAACCCTTCAACCACTAGTGCCAGAGTGGATCCTTCACCATCTAACACCAGAGTGGAACGCTTCATCCACTAGTACCAGAGTGGAAAACTTCAACCACTAGTACAAGAGTGGAACCCTTCAACCACTAGTACCAGAGTAGAACCCTTCAACCGCTATTATCAGAGTGGAACCCTTCACCCACTAGTTCCACAGTGGAGCCTTTCAACCACTAGTAACAGAGTGGAACCCTTCAACCACTAGTACCAGAGTGGAACCCTTCACCCACTAGTACCAGAGAGGAACCCTTCAACCACTAGTACCAGAGTGTAACCCTTCAATCACTAGTACCAGAGTGGAACCCTTCAACCACTAGTAACAGAGTGGAACAATTCAACCACTAAAACGAGAGTGGAACCCTTCAACCACTAGTACAAGACTAGAACACATCAACCACTAGTACCATAGTGGAATCCTTCACCCAGTAATGCCAGACTGGAATCCTTCAACCACTAGCACCAGAGTGGAACCCCTCAACCACTAGTGCCAGAGTGGAACCCTTCAACCACTAGTGCCAGAGTGGAAGCCTTCAACCACAAGTAACAGAGTGGATCCCTTCAAACACTAGTAAAAGAGTGGAACCCTTCAACCACTAGTACAAGACTGGAACCCTTCTACCACTAGTACAAGAGTGGAACACTTCAACCACTAATACAAGAGTTGAACCCTCCACCCACTAGTACCAGTGTTGAACCCTTCAATCACTAGTACCATAGTGGAACCCTTCAACCACTAGTTAAAGAGTGGAACCCTTCAACCACTAGTAAAAGAGTGGAACCCTTCAACCACTAATAACAGAGTGGAACCCTTCAACCACTAGTACCACTGTTGAACCCTTTACCCACTAGAACAAGACTGGAACCCTTCGGCCACTAGTACCAGAGTGGAATCAATCAACTATTAGTAAAAGAATGGAACCCTTCAACCACTAGTACCAGACTGAAATCCTTCACCCAGTAATACCATAGTGGAACCCTTCAACCTCTAGTACCAGAGTGGAACCCTTCAACCACTAGTGCCAGAGTGGAATCCTTCAACCACTAATACCCAGAGTGGAACCCTTCAACCACTAGTACCAGAGTGGATCGCCTCAACCACTAGTACCAGAGTGGAACCCTTTAACAAATAGTACAAGAGTGGAACCTTTCAACCACTAGTAAAAGAGTGGAACCCTTCAACCACTAGTACCAGAGTGGAACCCTACACTCACTAGTACCAGAGAGGAACACTTCAACCAATAGTACCAGAGTGGAACCTTTCAACCACTAGCAACAGAGTGGAACCCTTCAACCACTAGTACCAGAGTTGAACCCTTTACCCACTAGTACAAGACTGGAACCCTTCAGCCACTAGTACCAGAGTGGAATCCTTCAACCATTAGTACAAGAATGGAACCCTTCAAACACTAGTACCAGACTGTAACCCTTCACCCACTAGTACCAGAGTGGAACTCTTCACCCACTAGTACCAGAGAGGAACCCTTCAACTACTAGTACCAGAGTGGAACCCTTCAACCACTAGCACCAGAGTGGAACCCTTCAACTACTAGTAACAGAGTCGATCCTTTCAACCACTAGTACCAGAGTGGAACCCTTCAACCATTAGTACAAGAGTGGAACCCTTCAACCTCTAGCACCAGAGTGGAATCCTTCACCCACTAATAGCAGAGTGGAACCCTTCAACCACTAGTACCAGAGTGGAACCCTTCAACCACTATTGCCAGAGTGGAATAATTCAACCACTAATACCAGAGTGGAACCCTTCAACCGCTAGTACCAGAGTGGATCCCTTCAACCACTACCAGAATCCTTACCAGAGATTGGAACCCTTCAACCACTAGTACCAGAGAACACTTCACCCACTTACCAGAGTGGAACCCTTCAGAATCCCTTCAACCACTAGTACCTATCCTTCAACCATAGTGGAACCCTTCAACCACTATTCAACCACTAGTAACAGAGTGGAACCACTTCAACCACTAGAACCCTTCAACCACTAGTACCACAGAGGAGCCCTTCACCCACTAGTACGAGGGAGGAACAGTTCAACAACTAGTACCAGAGTGGTACCTTTCAACCAGTAGTATCAGAGTGGAACCCTTCAACCACTAGTAACAGAGTGGAACCCTTGAACACTAATACCAGAGTGGATTCCTTCACCCATTTGTACAAGACTGGCACCCTTCAACCACTAGTATCAGAGTGGAATCCTTCAACCATTAGTACAAGAGTGGAACCCTTCGACCACTAGTACCTGACTGGAATCCTTCACTCACTAATACCAGAGTGGAACCCTTCAACCACTAGTACCAGAGTGAAACCCTTCAACCACTAGTGCCAGAGTGGAATCCTTCACCCACTAATACCAGAGTGGAACCCTCCAACCACTAGTAGCAGAGTGGAACCCTTTAACCACTAGTACCAGAGTGGAACCCTTCAACCACTAGTTCAAGAGTGGAACCCTTCAACCACTAGTACGAGAGTAGAGTCCTTCAACCACAATTACCAGAGTGAAACTCTTCACCGACTACTACCAGAGTGGAACCCTTCACCCACTAGTACCAGAGAGGAACCCTTGAACCACTAGTACTAGAGTGGAACCCTTCAACCACTAGTACAAGGACGGAACACTTCAACCTCTAGTACCAGAGTGGAATCCTTCAACCATTAGTACAAGAGTGGAACCCTTCAACCACTAGTACCAGAGTGGAACCATTCAACAACTAGTGCCAGAGTGGAATACTTTGCCCGCTAGTACCAGAATGGAACCCTTCAACCATTACTACCAGAGTGAATCCTTTCAACCACTAGTACCAGAGTGGAACCCTTCAACCACTAGTACAAGAGTTGATCCGTTCAACCACTAGGACAAGAGTAGAATCCTTCAACCACTATTACCAGGTAGGAGCCCTTCACCCACTAATACCAGAGTGGAACCCTTCAAGAACTAGAACTAGAGTGGAACACTTCACCCACTAGTACCAGAGAGGAACCCTTCAACCACTGGTACCAGTGTTGAACCCTTCAACCACTAGTACCAGCGCGCAATCCTTCAACCACTAGTACCAGACTGGAACCCTTCAACCACTAGAGCCTGAGTGGAACCCTTCAACAACAAGTGCCAGAGTTGAATCCTTCAACCATTAGTTCAAGAGTAGAACCCATCAGCCACTTGTGACAGAGTGGAATCCTTCACCCATTAATTCCAGAGTGGAACCCTTCAACCACTAGTACAAGAGTGAAAGCCTTCAATCACTAGTACCAGAGTGGAGCCCTTCAACCACTAGTACCAGAGTGGAACCCTTCACCCACTATTACCAGAGTGAAACCCTTCAACCTCTAGTACCACATAGGAGCCTTGACCCTCTAGTTCCAGAGTGGAACCCTTCAACCAATAGTAACAGAGTGGAACCCTTCAACGACTATTAGCAAAGTGGAACCTTTAATCCTCTAATACCAGAGAGGAACTCTTCAGGCACTAGTTCCAGAGTAGAACCCTTCACCAACCAGTTCCAGAGGGGAACCTTTCACTTTAGTATCAGAGTTGAAACCTACACCCACTAGTGCAAGAGTGGAACCATTCAACCACTTGTACCAGAGTTGAACCCTTCAACCACTAGTACTAGAGTGGAAGCATTCAACCACTTGTACCAGAGTGGAACCATTCAACCACTTGTACCAGAGTGGAACCCTTCACCCACCATTACCAGAGTCGATCCCTTCTTCCACTGGTACCACAGTGAAACCCTTGAACCACTACCAGCAGAGTGGAACCCTTGAACCACTAGTCCCAGAGTGGAACCCTTTAGCTACTAGTACAAGAGTGGAACCCTTCAACAACTAGTTAAAGAGTGAAACCGTTCAACTACTAGTAACAGAGTGGAAATCTTCAACCACTAGCACTAGAGTGGAACACTTCACCCATAGTACCAGAGTGAAACCCTTCAACCATTAGTACCAGAGTGGATCCCCTCAACCACTAGTACCAGAGTGGAACCTTTTAACAACTATTACAAGAGTGGAACCCTTCAACAACTAGTACGAGAGTAAAACCCTTCAACCATAATTACCTGAGTGGAACCCTTCACCTACTAGTTCCAGAGTGGAACCCTTCACCCACTAGTACCAGAGAGGAACCCTTCAACCACTAGTACCAGAGTGGAACCCTTCAACCACTAGTACCAGAGTGGAACCCTTCAACTACTAGTAAAAGAGTGGAACCTTTCAACCACTAGTACCAGAGCGGAACCCTTCAAACATTAGCATAAGAGTGGAACCCTTCAACCTCTAGCACCAGAGTGGAATCCTTCATCCACTAATACCAGAGTGGAACCCTTCAACCACTAGCACCAGAGTGGAACCCTTCAACCACTAGTGCCAGAGTGGAATAATTCAACAACTAATACCGGAGTGGAACCCTTCAACCACTAGTAACAGAGTGGAACCCTTCAACCACTAGTACCAGATAGGAACCCTTCACCCACTTGTACCAGAGAGGAACAGTTCAACCACTAGTACCAGAGTTTTACCTTTCAACCAGTAGTATCAGAGTGGAACCCTTCAACCACTAGTAACAGAGTGGAACCCTTCAACACTAATACCAGAGTGGATCCCTTCACCCATTAGTACAAGACTGGAACCCTTCAACCACTAGTATCAGAGTGGAATCCTTCAACCATTAGTACAAGAGTGGAACCCTTCGACCACTAGTAACTGACTGGAATCCTTCACTCACTAATACCAGAGTGGAACCCTTCAACCACTAGTACCAGAGTGGAACCCTTCAACCACTAGTGCCAGAGTGGAATCCTTCACCCACTAATACCAGAGTGGAACCCTCCAACCACTATTAGCAGAGTGGAACCCTTCAAGCAGTAGTACCAGAGTGGAACCCTTCAACCACTAGTTCAAGAGTGGAACCCTTCAACCACTAGTACGAGAGTAGAGTCCTTCAACCACAATTACCAGAGTGGAACTCTTCACCGACTACTAGCAGAGTGGAACCCTTCACCCACTAGTACGAGAGAGGAACCTTTGAACCACTAGTACCAGAGGGGAACCCTTAAACCACTACTACAACGCAGGAACCGTTCAAGAACTAGTACCAGAGTGGAATCCTTCAACCATTAGTACAGGAGTGGAACCCTTCAACCACTAGTACTAGAATGGAGCCCTTCAACCACTAGTACCACAGTGGATCCTTTCAACCACTAGTTCCAAAGTGGAACCCTTCAACCACTAGTACAAGAGTTGAACCGTTCAACCACTAGGAAAAGAGTAGAACCCTTCAACCTCTATTACCAGGTTGGAGCCCTTCACCCACTAGTACCAGAATGGAACCCTTCAAGAACTAGAACTAGAGTGGAACACTTCACGCACTAGTACCAGAGAGGAACCCTTCAACCACTAGTACCAGAGTGGAACCCTTGAACCACTAGTACCAGCGTGCAACCCTTCAACCACTAGTACCAGACTGGAACCCTTCAACCACTAGTGCCAGAGTGGAACCCTTCAACCACAAGTGCCAGAGTGGAATCCTTCAACAATTAGTACAGGAGTAGAACTCTTCAGCCACTAGTAACAGAATGGAATCCTTCACCCACTAATACCAGAGTGGAACCCTTCAACCACTAGTACAAGAGTGAAAGCCTTCAATCAGTAGTACCAGGGAGGAGCCCTTCAACCACTATTACCAGAGTGAAACCCTTCAACCTATAGTACCACAGAGGATCCCTTGACCCTCTAGTACCAGAGTGGAACCCTTCAACCAATAGTAACAGAGTGGAACCCTTCAACGACTAGTACCAGAGTGGAACCTTTCAACCTCTAGTACCACAGAGGAACTCTTCAGGCAGTAGTTCCAGAGTGGAATCCTTCACCAACTAGTTCCAGAGTGGATCCTTTCACTCATTACTATCAGAGTTGAAACCTACACCCACTAGTACCAGAGTGGAACCATTCAACCACTTGTACCAGAGTTGAACCCTTCAACCACTATTACTAGAGTGGAACCATTCAACCACTTGGCCAGAGTGGAACCATTCAACCACTTGTACCAGAATTGAACCCTTGAACCACTAGTACCAGAGTGGAACCCTTCACCCACCATTACCAGAGTCGATCCCTTCTTCCACTGGTACCACAGTGAAACCCTTGAACCTCTAGTAGCAGAGTGGAAGCCTTGAACCACTAGTACCAGAGTGGAACCCTTTAACTACTAGTACAAGAGTGGAACCCTTCAACAACTAGTTCCAGAGTGAAACCCTTCAAGTACTAGTAACAGAGAGGAAATCTTCAACCACTAGCACTAGAGTGGAACACTTCACCCATAGTACCAGAATGAAACCCTTCAACCACTAGTTCCAGAGAGGAACCCTTCAGCCACTAGTACCAGAGTGGAACCCTTTAACCACTAGTACCAGAGTGGAACCCTTGAACAACTAGTGCCAGAGTGGAATCCTTCAACCATTAGTACAAGAGTGGAACCCTTCAACCACTAGTACCAAAGTGGAATCCTTCAATCACTAGTATAAGAGTGGAATAATTCAAAAACTAGTAACAGAGTGGAACCATTCACCCACTAGTACTAGAAGGGAAACCTTCACCCAGAAGTACCAGAGTGGAACCCTTCAACCACTAGTAACAGAGTGGAACCTTTCAACTACTAATACCAGAGTGGAACCCTTCAACCACTAGTGCCAGAGTGGAACCCTTCAACTACTAGTACCAGAGTGAAACCTTTCAACCACTAGTATCAAAGTGGAACCCTTCAACCACTAGTACCTGAGTGGAACCCTTCAACACTTAGTACCAGAATGAAAACATTCAACCCCTAGTACCAGAGTGGAACCCTACAACCACTAGTTCCAGAGAGGAACCATTCAACCACTATTACCAGAGTGGAACCCTTCAACTGCTAGTACCAGAGTGGAACCTTTCAACCACTAGTTCTAGAGTTGAGCCCTTCAACCACAAGTTAAAGAGAGGAACCCTTCACCCACTATTACCAGTGGGGAACTCTTCAACCACTTGCACCAGAGTGGAACCCTTGAACCACTAGTAACAGAGTGGAACCCTTCAACGACTAGTACCAGAGTGGAACCTTTCAACCTCTAGTACCAGAGAGGAACTCTTCAGCCCCTAGTACCAAAGTGGAACCCTTCACCAACTAGTTCCAGAGTGGAACCCTTCACTCATTAGTACGAGAGATGAAACCTTTACCAACTAGTACCAGAGTGGAACCATTGAACCACTAGTACCAGAGTAAAACTCTTCAACCAATAATACCAAAGTTGAACCTTTCAACCACTAGTACTAGAGCGGAACCCTTCAACCACTAGTTCCAGAGTGGAACCCTTCAACCACTTTTAACAGTGTTGAACCCTTCAACCACTAGTACCAGAGTGGAACCCTTCAACCACTAGTACAAGATTAGAACCCTTCTTCCACTAGTACCACAGTGAAACCCTTTAACCAAAAGTACCAGAGTGGAACCGTAGAACCACTAGTACCAGAGTGGATCCCTTCAACTACTAGTAAAAGAGTGGAACCCTTCAACCTCTAGTTCCAGAGTGAAACCCTTGAACCACTAGTACCAGATTGAAACCCTTCAACCACTAGTACCAGAGCGGATCACTTCAACCACTAGTACTAGATTGGAACACTTCAATCACTAGTACCAGAGTGGAACCCTTCAACCAGTAGTACCAGAGTGGAACCCTTCAACCACTAGTACTAGAGAGGAACCCTTTAACAACTAGTACCAGAGTGCAACCCTTCAAACCACTAGTACCAGAGTGGATCCCTTAAACCAATAGTACCAGAATGGAACCCTTCAACCGCTAGTACCAGATTGAAACCCTTTAAACACTAGTCCCAGAGTGGAACCCTTCACCCACAAGTACCAGAGTGTAACCCTTCACCCACCAGTACCAGAGTGGAACCCTTCAACCACTAGTCCCAGAGTTTACCCTTTAACCACTTGTACCTGAGTGGAACCTTCAACCACTAGTACCAGAGTGGAGCCCTTCACCCTCGAGTACCAGAGTGGAATCCTTCTTCCATTAGTATAAGAGTGGGACCCTTCAACCACTAGTACCGGTGTGGAGCCCTTCACCCACTAGTACCAGAGTGGAACATTTCAACCACTAGTACCAGAGAGGAACCCTTCACCTACAAGTACCAGAGTGGAATATTTCAACCACTACTACCAGAGTGGAACTCTTCAACCACTAGTACGAGTTGAACCCTTCAACCACTAATGCTAGAGTGGAACCCTTCCTCCACTAGTACCAGAGTGGAACCCTTCAACCACTTGTTCCAGAGTTTAACCCTTCACCCACTAGTACCAGAGTAGAACCCTTCTTCCACTAGTACCACAGTGAAACCCTTGGACCACTAGTACCAGAGTGGAACCCTTCAACCACTAGTACCTGAGTGGAACCCTTCAACTACTAGTACAAGAGTGGAACCCTTCAACCACTAGTACCAGAGTGAAACCTTTTAACCACTAGTACCAGATTGGAACCCTTGAACCACTAGTACCAGAGTAGAACCCTTGAACCATTAGTACTAGAGTGGAAGCCTTCAACCACTAGTACCAGAGTGCAACCCTTCAAACGACTAGTACCAGAGTGGAACGCTTCAACCACGTGTACCAGATTGAAACCCTTCAACCACTAGTACCAGAGTGGAACCCTTCAACCACTAGTACCAAAGTGGAACCTTTCACCCACTAGTACCAGAGTGGAACCCTTCACCTACTAGTACCAGAGTGGAACCCTTCAGCCTCTAATACCAGAATTTGCCCTTCACCCACTCTTACCTGAATGGAACCTTCAACCACTAGTACTAGAGTGCAGCCCTTCACCCATTAGAACCAGAGTGGAATCATTCCATTAGTTCCAGAGTGGGACCCTTCAACCACTAATGCTAGAGTGGAACCCTTCCTCAACTAGTACCAGAGTGGAACCCTTCAACCACTTTTACCAGAGTTTAACCCTTCACCCACTAGTACCAGAGTAGAACCCTTCTTCCACTAATACCACAGTGAAACCCTTGAACCACTAGTACCAGAGTGGAGCATTTCAACCTCTAGTACCAGAGTGAAACCCTTGAACTACTTGTACCAGTGTGGAACCCTTCAACCACCAGTACCAGAGTGGAACACTTCAACCACTAGTAACTGACTGGAACCTTTCACCCACTAGTACCAGAGTGAAGCCCTTCACCCACTAGTACCGGAGTGAAACCCTTGCAGCCCTTGTTATTGATCAATAATCAGATGCTTAAGAGTAAGTTAACTAAGATATTAAGGTATAATCCTGGGGAAGCGCTTATACAAAGACCCAGAGAAAATAAGTTCTACGTCTTGAGATTTGTTTGGATATTAACCTAACGAGGATGGTCGTCAAGAGTTCTTAAATAGCTGACCAGCAAACTTATGAGATGTTAGATGGTAATCATTTTGTAAGGACTGTCTAGAACATAACTAAGGCACAGTTATTCAATAACTTGAAAACCACGGAAAGGGTGGGGTTAGAACCCATGTCGAGTTATTCGTAAAACTCCAGGTCAGCGCCAGTTTTATGACTCACCTGCCATGAGTTCTAACCCCACCCATTCATTGGTTTGTTTGCATTCATCTTATTAAGACTTCGAGAAATTAATATGAAGGATACTTTTGGCACCTTGATTAAAGATGTTTCTGTCCTGGTTCCATGATCATTATTGTCCTGGTTCCATGATCATTACTGTCCTGGTTCCATGATCATTACTGTCCTGGTTCCATGATCAATACTGTCCTGGTTACATGATCATTACTGTCCTGGTTCCATGATCATTACTGTCCTGGTTCCATGATCATTACTGTCCTGGTTCCATGATCATTACTGTCCTGGTTCCATGATCATTACTGTCCTGGTTCCATGATCAATACTGTCCTTGTTCCATGATCATTACTGTCCTGGTTCCATGATCAATACTGTCCTGGTTCCATGATCGTTACTGTCCTGGTTCCATGATCATTACTGTCCTGGTTCCATGATCATCACTGTCCTGGTTCCATGATCAATACTGTCCTGGTTCCATGATCATTACTGTCCTGGTTCCATGATCAATACTGTCCTTGTTCCATGATCATTACTGTCCTGGTTCCATGATCATTACTGTTCTGGTTCCATGATCATTACTGTCCTGGTTTCATGATCATTACTGTCCTGGTTCCATGATCAATACTGTCCTCGTTCCATGATCATTTCGGTCCTGGTTCCATGATCATTACTGTCCTTGTTCCATGATCATTACTGTTCTGGTTCCATGATCATTACTGTCCTGGCTCCATGATCATTACTGTCCTGGTTCCATGATAATTACGGTCCTGGTTCCATGATCATTACTGTTTTGGTTCCATGATCATTACTGTCCTGGTTCCATGATCATTACGGTCTTGGTTCCACGATCATTACTGTCTTGGTTCCATCATCATTACTGTCCTGGTTCCATGATCATTACTGTCCTTGTTCCATGATCATTACTGTCCTGGTTCCATGATCATTACCGTTATGGTTCCATGATCATTAATGTCCTGGTTCCATGATCATTACTGTCCTGGTTCCATGACCATTACTGTCCTGGTTCCATGATCATTACTGTCCTTTTCCCATGATCATTACTGTCCTGGTTCCATGATCAATTCTGTCCTGGTTCCATAATCATTTCGTTCCTGGTTCCATGATAATTACTGTATTGGTTCCATGATCATTACTGTCCTGGTTCCATGATCATTACCGTTATGGTTACATGATCATTACGGTCCTGTTTCCATGATCATTACTGTCCTGGTTCCATGATCATTACTGTCCTGGTTCCATGATCATTACTGGCCTGGTTCCATGACCATTACTGTCCTGGTTCCATGATTATTACTGTCCTGGTTCCATGATCATTACTGTCCTGGTTCCATGATCATTACTGTCCTGGTTCCATGATCATTACTGTCCTGGTTCCATGATCAATACTGTCCTGGTTCCATGATCATTACTGTCCTGGTTCCATGATCATTACTGTCCTGGTTCCATGATCATTACTGTCCTGGTTCCATGATCAATACTGTCCTGGTTCCATGATCATTACTGTCCTGGTTCCATGATCAATACTGTCCTTGTTCCATGATCATTACTGTCCTGGTTCCATGATCATTACTGTTCTGGTTCCATGATCATTACTGTCCTGGTTCCATGATCATTACTGTCCTGGTTCCATGATCAATACTGTCCTGGTTCCATGATCATTTCGGTCCTGGTTCCATGATCATTACTTTCCTTGTTCCATGATCATTACTGTCCTTGTTCCATGATCATTACTGTTCTGGTTCCATGATTATTACTGTCCTGGTTCCATGATCATTACTGTCCTGGTTAAATGATAATTACGATCCTGGTTCCATGATCATTACTGTCTTGGTTCCATGATCATTACGGTCTTGGTTCCACGATCATTACTTTCCTGGTTCCATGATCATTACTGTCCTGGCTCCATGATCATTACTGTCCTGGTTCCATGATCATTACCGTTATGGTTCCATGATCATTACTGTCCTGGTTCCATGACCATTACTGTCCTGGTTCCATGATCATTACTGTCCTGGTTCCATGATCATTACTGTACTGGTTCCATGATCATTACTGTCCTGGTTCCATGATCATTACTGTCCTGGTTCCATGATCATTACTGTCCTGGTTCCATGATATTTACTGTTCTGGTTCCATGATCATTACTGTCCTGATTCCATGATCATTACTGTCATGGTTCCATGATCATTACTGTCCTGGTTCCATGATCATTACGGTCCTGGTTCCATGATCATTACGGTCCTGGTTACATGATCATTACTGTCCTGGTTCCATGATCATTACTCTCCTGGTTCCATGATATTTACTGTTCTGGTTCCATGATCATTACTGTCCTGGTTCCATGATCATTACTGTCCTGGTTCCATGATCATTACGGTCCTGGTTCCATAATCATTACGGTCCTGGTTACATGATCATTATTTTCCTGGTTCCATGATCATTACTGTCCTGGTTCCATGATCATTACTGTCCTGGTTCCATGATCATTACTGTCCTGGTTCCATGATCATTACGGTCCTGGTTCCATGATCATTACGGTCCTGGTTACATGATCATTACTGTCCTGGTTACATGATCATTACTGTCCTGGTTCCATGATCATTACTGTCCTGGTTCCATGATCATTACTGTATTGGTTACATGATCATTAGTGTCTTGGTTCCATGATCATTACGGTCCTGGTTCCATGATCATTACGGTCCTGGTTCAATGATCGTTACTGTCCTGGTTCCATGATTATTACGATCCTGATTCCATGATCGTTACGGTCTTGGTTCTGTGATCATTATGGTCCTTGTTCCATGATCACTACGGTCTTGGTTCCATAATCATTATGGTCCTGGTTCCATGATCATTACGGTCCTGTTTCCTTGATCATTACGGTCCTGGTTCCATGATCATTACTGTCCTGGTTCCATGATCATCACTGTCCTGGATCCATGATTATTACTGTCCTGGTTCCATGATCATCACTGTCCTGGTTCCAGGATCATTACTGTCTTGGATCCATGATCGTTACGGTCTTGGTTCCATGACCGTTACGGTATTGGTTCCATGATCATTACGGTCCTGGTTCCATGATCATTACGGTCCTGTTTCCATGATCATTACGGTCCTGGTTCCATGATCATTATGGTCTTGTTTTTTCGATCATTACGATCCTGGTTCCATGATCATTACTGTCCTGGTTCCATGATTATTACCGTCCTAGTTCCATGATCATTACGGTCCTGGTTCCATGATCGTAATATTACGGTCCTGGTTCCATGATCATTACGGCCCTGGTTCCATGTTCATTACGGTCTTGGTTCCATGATCATTATGGTCCTGGTTCTATGATCATTACGGTTCTGGTTCCATGATCATTATGGTCCTGGTTCCATGATCATTATGGTCTGGTTCCATGATCATTACGGTCCTGGTTCCATGATCATTATGGTCCAGGTTCCATGATCATTATGGTCTGGTTCCACGATCATTACGGTCCTGGTTCCATGATCATTACCGTCCTGGTTCCATGATCATTATGGCCCTAGTTCCATGATCATTACGGTCCTGGTTCCATGATCATTATGGTCCTGGTTCCATGTTCATTACGGTCTTGGTTCCATGATCATTATAGTCCTGGTTCCATGATCATTACGGTCCTGGTTCCATGATCATTATGGTCCTGGGTCCATGATCATTACGGTCCTGGTTCAATGATCGTTACTGTCCTGGTTCCATGATTATTACGGTCCTGATTCCATGATCGTTACGGTCTTGGTTCTGTGATCATTATGGTCCTTGTTCCATGATCATTACGGTCTTGGTTCCATAATCCTTATGGTCCTGGTTCCAAGATCAATACGGTCCTGTTTCCTTGATCATTACGGTCCTGGTTCCATGATCATTACTGTCCTGGTTCCATGATCATCACTGTCCTGGTTCCATGATTATTACTGTCCAGGTTCCATGATCATCACTGTCCTGGTTCCAGGATCATTACTGTCCTGGTTCCATGATCGTTACGGTCTTGGTTCCATGATCATTACGGTCCTGGTTACATAATCATTACGGTCCTGGTTCCATGATCATTACGGTCCTGGTTCCATGATTATTATGGTCCTGGTTCCATGATCATTATGGTCTGGTTCCATGATCATTACGGTCCTGGTTCCATGATCATTATGGCCCTGGTTCCATGATCATTATGGTCTGGTTCCATGATAATTACGGTCCTGGTTCCATGATCATTACTGTCCTGGTTCCATGATCATTATGGCCCTAGTTCCATGATCATTACGGTCCTGGTTCCATGATCATTATGGTCTTGGTTCCATGCTCATTACGGTCTTGGTTCCATGATCATTATGGTCCTGGTTCCATGATTATTACGGTCCTGGTTCCATGATCATTATGGTCCTGGTTCCATGATCATTATGGTCTGGTTCCATGATCATTACGGTCCTGGTTCCATGATCATTACCGTCCTGGTTCCATGATCATTATGGCCCTAGTTCCATGATCATTACGGCCCTGGTTCCATGATCATTATGGTCCTGGTTCCATGTTCATTACGGTCTTGGTTCCATGATCATTATGGTCCTGGTTCCATGAGCATTACGGTCCTGGTTCCATGATCATTATGGTCCTGGTTCCATGATCATTATGGTCTGGTTCCATGATCATTATGGTCCTGGTTCCATGTTCATTACGGTCTTGGTTCCATGATCATCACTGTCCTGGTTCCATGATTATTACTGTCTGGTTCCATGATCATCACTGTCCTGGTTCCAGGATCATTACTGTCTTGGTTCCATGATCGTTACGGTCTTGGTTCCATTATCATTACGGTCCTGGTTACATAATCATTACGGTCCTGGTTCCATGATCATTACGGCCTTGGTTCCATAATCCTTATGGTCCTGGTTCCATGATCTTTATGGTCTTGGTTCCATGATCATTATGGTCCTTGTTCCATGATCATTATAGTCCTGGTTCTTTGATCATTATGGTCCTGGTTCCATGATCATTATGGTCTTGGTTCCATGAAGATTATGGTCGTGGTTCCATGATCATTGCGGTCCTGGTTCTATGATCATTATGGTCCTGGTTCCATGATCATTACGGTCCTGGTTCCACGATCATTATGGTCCTGGTTCCATGATCATTATGGTCCTGGTTCCATGATCATCATGGTCCTGGTTGCATGATCATTGTGGTCCTGGTTCCAGGATCATTGTGGCTCTGGTTCTATGATCATTATGGTCCTGGTTCCATGATCATTATGGTCCTGGTTGCATGATCATTATGGTCCTGGTTGCATGATCATTATGGTCCTGGTTGCATGATCATTATTGTCTTGGTTGCATGATCATTATGGTCCTGGTCGCATGATCATTATGGTCCTGGTTGCACGATCATTATGGTCCTGGTTGCATGATCATTATGGTCTTTGTTGCTTGATCATTATGGTCCTGGTTGCATGATCATTATGGTCCTGATTGCATGATCATTATGGTCTTGGTTGCATGATCATTATGGTCCTGATTGCATGATCATGGTGGTCCTGGTTCCATGATCATTATAGTCCTGGTTCCATGATCATTATGGTCCTGGTTCCATGATCATCATGGTCCTGGTTGCATAATCATTATGGTCCTGGTTCCATGATCATTATGGTCCTGGTTCCATGATCAATATGGTCTTGGTTCCATGATCATTTTGGTCCTTGTTCCATGATCATTATAGTCCTGGTTCTATGATCATTATGGTCCTGGTTCCATGATCATTATGGTCTTGGTTCCATGAAGATTATGCTCGTGGTTCCATGATCATTGCGGCCCTGTTTCTATGATCATTATGGTCCTGGTTCCATGATCATTACGGTCCCGGTTCCATGATCATTATGGTCCTGGTTCCATGATCATTACGGTCCTGGTTCCATGATCATTATGGTCCTGGTTCCATAATCATTATGGTCCTGGTTCCATGATCATCATGGTCCTTGTTGCATGATCATTGTGGTCCTGGTTCCAGGATCATTATGGTTCTGGTTCTATGATCATTATGGTCATGGTTCCATGATCATTATGGTCCTGGTTGCATGATCATTATGGTCCTGGTTGCATGATCATTATCGTCCTGGTTGCATGATCATTATGGTCTTGGTTGCATGATCATTATGGTCCTGGTTGCATGATCATTATGGTCCTGGTTGCATGATCATTATGGTCCTGGTTGCATGATCATTATGGTCTTGGTTGCATGATCATTATGGTCCTGGTTGCATGATCATTATGGTCCTGGTTGCATGATCATTATGGTCTTATCTGCCTGATCATTATGGTCCTGGTTGCATGATCATAATGGTCCTGGTTCCATGATCATTATGGTCCTGGTTCCATGATCATTATGGTCCTGGTTGCAAGATCATTATGGTCCTGGTTGCATAATCATTATGGTCCTGGTTCCATGATCATTATGGTCCTGGTTCCATGATCATTATGGTCCTGGTTCCATGATCATCATGGTCCTGGTTGCATAATCATTATGGTCCTGGTTCCATGATCATTATGGTCCTGGTTCCATGATCATTATGGTCCTGGTTCCATGATCATCATGGTTCCGGTTGCATAATCATTATGGTCCTGGTTCCATGATCATTATCGTCCTGGTTCCATGATCATCATGGTTCTGGTTGCATAATCATCAAGGTCCTGGTTGCATAATCATTATGGTCCTGGTTCCATAATCATTATGGTCCTGGTTCCATGATCATTATGGTCTTGGTTCCATGATCATTATGGCTCTGGTTGCATGATCATTATGGTCTTGGTTGCATGATCATTATGGTCCTGGTTGCATGATCATAATGGTCCTGGTTCCATGATCATTATGGTCCTGGTTCCATGAGCATTATGGTCCTGGTTCCATGATCATTATGGTCCTGGTTCCATGATCATTATGGTCCTGGTTGCATTATCATTATGTTCCTGGTTCCATGATCATTATGGTCCTGGTTCCATGATTATTATGGTCCTGGTTCGATGATCATTATGGTCCTTGTTCCATGATCATTATGGTCTTGGTTGCATGATCATTATGTTCCTGGTTCCATGATCATTATGGTCCTGGTTCCATGATCATTATGGTCCTGGTTCCATGATCATTATGGTCCTGGTTCCATGATCATTATGGTCCTGGTTCCATGATCATTATGGTCCTGGTTCCATGTTCATTATGGTCCTGGTTCCATGGTCATTATGGTCCTGGTTCCTTGATCATTATGGTCCTGGTTCCATGATCATTATGGTCCTGGTTCCATGATCATTATGGTCTTGGTTCCATAATCATTATTGTTCTGGTTGCATGATCATTATGGTCTTGGTTGCATGATCATTATGGTCCTGGTTGCATGATCATAATGGCCCTGGTTCCATGATCATTATGGTCCTGGTTCCATGATCATTATGGTCCTGGTTCCATGATCATTATGGTCCTGGTTCCATGATCATTATGGTCCTGGTTCCATGATTATTATGGTCCTGGTTCCATGATCATTATGGTCCTGGTTCAATGATCATTATGGTCCTGGTTCCATGATCATTATGGTCCTGGTTCCATGACCATTATAGTCCTGGTTCCATGATCATTATGGTCCTGGTTCCATGATCATTGTGGTCCTGGTTCCATGATCATTACGGTACCAGGACTAAAGGGTTCTAACTAATTACATTCGTGTCACTTTCATTCTAGTTGTCGGTTTCTGCTGGTTTCTTTCAACAAATTACTATTTTGTCTCTTGACTTACAGAAAACA
The DNA here is from genome assembly GCF_038502225.1 of Cherax quadricarinatus. Taxonomy (NCBI): domain Eukaryota; kingdom Metazoa; phylum Arthropoda; class Malacostraca; order Decapoda; family Parastacidae; genus Cherax; species Cherax quadricarinatus. Next base: position 22,557 of record NW_027196264.1, read on the forward strand.
ATGTGTTACAGTCTTCACATTTACGTTCCCATCAAAGGAAGCCTTAATGGCGGTGAAGGCTCTTGATCCAAGTGACTGAAGTTGCCTTCCCCTCCCTTTGACTGAACTTCTTCCCATTTTCTATGCATCACAATAAATAAGAACATAAGAACATAAGAATGTAGGAACACTGCAGAAGGCCTACTGGCCCATACGAGGCAGGTCCTTATCAAAACGACATCTACCTAAAGCTACTCAAGAAATAACTCCCGTACCCCTTGACACCAATCAAACCCAGCCCCTCCCACTCATATATTTGTCCAGTCTCTTCTTGAAGCTACCCAAGGTCCTAACCTCTATCACCCCACTGGGAAGACTGTTCCACGCATCTACAACTCTGTTAGAAAACCAATACTTACCTATGTCCTTTCTAAATCTAAATTTATCCAACTTAAATCCATTATTCCTGGTTCTTACCTGGTTCGACACCCTCAGTACTTTATTAATGTCTCCCTTGTTTATGCCCGTCATCCACTTATACACTTCAATGATATCTCCCCTCATTCTACGCCTCTCCAGAGAGTGGAGATTTAAGGCTTTAAGTCTATCTTCATACGGGAGGTTCCTTACACAGTAAATCATTTTAGTCATTCTTCTCTGTATGTTCTCTAATGAGTCTATGTCCATCCTGTAGTAAGGGGACCAAAACTGAGCAGCATAATCTAAATGAGGCCTCACTAGTGATGTATAGAGCTGTAAAATAACTTTTGGACTTCTGTTACTTATACTTCTTGAGATAAATCCAAGTAATCTGTTGGCCTTGTTGCGCACACTGAGGCACTGCTGTCTTGGCTTTAGATTTCTGCTTACCATGACTCCCAAGTCTTTTTCACATTCTGTATGATCAAGCTCTACTTCACCTAGATTATAGCTTCGAGGGTTATTTTCATTACCAAGGGCAAGTACCTTACACTTATCCACATTAAACTTCATCTGCCATTTCTCAGACCAAGACATTAATTTGTTCAAATCGTCCTGGAGTTCATTGATATCCTCCTCAGAGTGAATTATACGGCCTATCTTTGTATCATCAGCAAACTTACTCATGTCACTAGTAATCCCTTCATCAAGGTCATTAATGTAAATTATGAACAAGAGAGGGCCTAAAACTGATCCTTGCGGAACGCCACTAGTGACTAATCCCCTTTCAGATTTCACTCCATTAATGGTAACTCTCTGCTTTCTATTGGTAAGCCATGCCTCAATCCATGCTAGAACTTTACCTCCTATACCATGAGCTGCCACTTTTCTTAAGAGTCTCTTGTGAGGTACTCTGTCGAAGGCTTTACTAAAATCCAAATAAACAATATCATATTCCTTATCACTGTCTACTGCCTCAAATGTTCTATTGAAGAACGTCAGTAAGTTTGTCAGGCAGGAACGACCTCTCGTGAATCCATGCTGAGATTCATTTATCAAGTTATGCTCTTCAAGGTGACTTCTGATAATGTCAGCTATAATTGATTCTAATAACTTGCCCACTATAGATGTCAGGCTTATTGGACGGTAGTTTGAAGGAGTGGACTTATCCCCTGATTTGAATATAGGAACCACATTAGCCATCTTCCACATCTCTGGCACAACACTGGTAAGGATGGACGCATTGAATACACTCGTTAATGGCTGACTAAGCTCCATCTTGCATTCCTTAAGTACCCTTGAAAACAACTCATCGGGTCCCGGGGACTTATTTTGTTTCAGTTTGTCTATCTGTTTAATAACCATGTCCCTCGTGACAGTAATGTTAGTTAACTTAAATTCATCAGGAACTAAATAATTGTTAATTACTGGAATCTCATTTACATCTTCCTGTGTAAAAACTGACAAAAAATAGTCATTAAATAAGGAACACATTTCCAGTTCATTATCCGTCTGCTGTCCATTCCCAGATTTCAGAGGTCCTACTTTTTCCTTCGCCTTCGTCCTATACACTTGAAAGAACCCCTTTGGATTAGTCTTTGATTCATTAGCGACTCTAATTTCATAGTCACGTTTAGCCTTTCTAATCGCCTTTTTTACTTCTCTTTTAAGCTGAACATATTGGTCAGTAAGGTTAACCTCTCCTCTTCTGATGCGCCTATAAATTCCCCTTTTCTCCCCTAATAGATGCTTTAGCCTCCTGTTAACCCATTTGGGATCGTTATTATTAGACCTAATTTCTCTCTGGGGAATGTATATACTCTGGGCACTGTGTACATTATTAAGAAAACAATCATAAAAGCAGATCCCTTCATATTCATAAGTATGATTATCGTCAATAAAATCATTAGCTAGATAACCCCAATCAAGATTAGACAGATGTTCCCTAAGTCCATTATAATCGGCAGAACGAAAATCGGGGATTTTTACTGTATTATCATTATTCTTGCATTCCCAATTAATGCTAAAGGTGATGGATTTGTGATCACTTGCGCCAAGCTCTTCAGTGATCTCCAGATTATTCACGAGTGTTTCCTTATTTGACAAGACTAGGTCTAGCAAATTATTACCCCTGGTAGGTTCAGTTACACTCTGTTTCAGAAAACAGTCCTGAACTGTTTCCATGAAGTCACTGGACTCTAGATTACCTGTCAAAGAATTCCAGTCAATTTGGCTAAAGTTAAAGTCCCCTACTATGACTACGTTACTGTGTCCAGAAGCCCTAACAATTTCGTCCCAAAGAAGTCTCCCTCTATCGTGATCCAAGCCTGGAGGTCGGTATATTACACCTAGAATTAGTTTTTCTTGACCCTCCACGAACTCTACCCAAACAGATTCTGTTACTGCTCCATCTATTTTTATACCTGTTTTTATGCAACAATTAATATTTTCTCGAACATACAATGCAACTCCTCCCCCCTTCCCATTACATCTATCCACATTGAATAACTTAAATCCCTGAATATTACACTCAGCAGTCATATCCCGACTCTTTAAATCATACCACGTTTCAGTTAATGCAATGATATCAAAGTTCCCAGCACATGCTACCAAACGTAGTTCAATAATTTTATTTCTTGCACTTCGACTGTTAGCATAAAATACCATCATATGTTTTTTCTTCTGCACATTTTTCCTATTCATCTTTGTTTTTACACAATTTCTGAAATTATCAGTACCCAGAGTTACTACATGACAGTTACTATTAAGATTCTTAATATCAGAGCATAAGTCAATATATCCATACTCATTATTAATCATTTCTATATATGTAATAAATTAATAATAGTCTCAGTCACGTTACGTAAGACAACAGCAGGATATCACAATATATTTTTAGCTCTCATGTTTTTATAAGAGTCAAAGATTAAAATTATTGTGAGCTCTAGAAAATAAATCACTATGATTATTTTGTATTTATTTGCTGTTTAATTGGGGGTTTGAAGCCTGTCGACTACTTGAGGGTCACTAAGGCTGCATGTCACCTTTTCACTTCCAGAAAAGTATATACTTAAAATACGGATTAAGGTCAACTCTTGTTCAAATTAATTTAAAGTGCAATATATTCTCTTTCCTTTACTTTCCAGAGTTTGTAAGTGTGATGTAATATTATTAACAACTCTCATTTTTACTTTCATTCTGGAATAAATATATATAATTGTGTTCTAGAAAATATATAGTGTATTCGCTTTTATTTTTAAATCTATGGTAAATAAAAACATGACTCTTAAATACAGCAATATTAAGTACATATTTTTTCGTTTGTCAAGGGTACCTGTTTACCTTGCCCTTCTTGTCGGAGGAGTGTGGTATTACTGTAGAAGACAACGTTGTTAAGTCTCTGTACAAGCACATCATCAACACCAAGTATACATCAATGGCAGGAGTGCGGTATTACTGTAGAAGACAACGTTGTTAAGTCTCTGTACAAGCACATCATCAACACCAAGTATACATCAATGGCAGGAGTGCGGTATTACTGTAGAAGACAACGTTGTTAAGTCTCTGTACAAGCACATCATCAACACCAAGTATACATCAATGGCAGGAGTGCGGTATTACTGTAGAAGACAACGTTGTTAAGTCTCTGTACAAGCACATCATCAACACCAAGTATACATCAATGGCAGGAGTGCGGTATTACTGTAGAAGACAACGTTGTTAAGTCTCTGTACAAGCACATCATCAACACCAAGTACACATCAATGGCAGGAGTGCGGTATTACTGTAGAAGACAACGTTGTTAAGTCTCTGTACAAGCACATCATCAACACCAAGTATACATCAATGGCAGGAGTGCGGTATTACTGTAGAAGACAACGTTGTTAAGTCTCTGTACAAGCACATCATCAACACCAAGTACACATCAATGGCAGGAGTGCGGTATTACTGTAGAAGACAACGTTGTTAAGTCTCTGTACAAGCACATCATCAACACCAAGTATACATCAATGGCAGGAGTGCGGTATTACTGTAGAAGACAACGTTGTTAAGTCTCTGTACAAGCACATCATCAACACCAAGTATACATCAATGGCAGGAGTGCGGTATTACTGTAGAAGACAACGTTGTTAAGTCTCTGTACAAGCACATCATCAACACCAAGTATACATCAATGGCAGGAGTGCGGTATTACTGTAGAAGACAACGTTGTTAAGTCTCTGTACAAGCACATCATCAACACCAAGTATACATCAATGGCAGGAGTGCGGTATTACAGTAGAAGACAACGTTGTTAAGTCTCTGTACAAGCACATCATCAACACCAAGTACACATCAATGGCAGGAGTGCGGTATTACTGTAGAAGACAACGTTGTTAAGTCTCTGTACAAGCACATCATCAACACCAAGTATACATCAATGGCAGGAGTGCGGTATTACTGTAGAAGACAACGTTGTTAAGTCTCTGTACAAGCACATCATCAACACCAAGTACACATCAATGGCAGGAGTGCGGTATTACTGTAGAAGACAACGTTGTTAAGTCTCTGTACAAGCACATCATCAACACCAAGTATACATCAATGGCAGGAGTGCGGTATTACTTTAGAAGACAACGTTGTTAAGTCTCTGTACAAGCATATCATCAACACCAAGTACACATCAATGGCAGGAGTGTGGTATTACTGTAGAAGACAACGTTGTTAAGTCTCTGTACAAGCACATCATCAACACCAAGTATACATCAATGACAGGAGTGCGGTATTACTGTAGAAGACAACGTTGTTAAGTCTCTGTACAAGCACATCATCAACACCAAGTATACATCAATGGCAGGAGTGCGGTATTACTGTAGAAGACAACGTTGTTAAGTCTCTGTACAAGCACATCATCAACACCAAGTATACATCAATGGCAGGAGTGCGGTATTACTGTAGAAGACAACGTTGTTAAGTCTCTGTACAAGCACATCATCAACACCAAGTATACATCAATGGCAGGAGTGCGGTATTACTGTAGAAGACAACGTTGTTAAGTCTCTGTACAAGCACATCATCAACACCAAGTATACATCAATGGCAGGAGTGCGGTATTACTGTAGAAGACAACGTTGTTAAGTCTCTGTACAAGCACATCATCAACACCAAGTATACATCAATGGCAGGAGTGCGGTATTACTGTAGAAGACAACGTTGTTAAGTCTCTGTACAAGCACATCATCAACACCAAGTATACATCAATGGCAGGAGTGCGGTATTACTGTAGAAGACAACGTTGTTAAGTCTCTGTACAAGCACATCATCAACACCAAGTATACATCAATGGCAGGAGTGCGGTATTACTGTAGAAGACAACGTTGTTAAGTCTCTGTACAAGCACATCATCAACACCAAGTACACATCAATGGCAGGAGTGCGGTATTACTGTAGAAGACAACGTTGTTAAGTCTCTGTACAAGCACATCATCAACACCAAGTATACATCAATGGCATTAATTGGTATACCTTACCATATCTGCAGTTTCCCTCTGTTTGACTTCCAGGTAGGTCACTTCCAGTTCCAGGTAAGTTACTCCCATTTCCAGGTAGGTCACTCCCATTTCCAGGTAGGTCACTGCTATTTCTAGGTAGGTCACTCCCATATCCAGGTAGGTCACTCCCATTTTCAGGTAGGTTACTCCCATTTCCAGGAAGGTCACTCCCATTTCCATGTAGGTCACTTCTATTTCCAGGTAGATCACTCCCATTTACAGGTAGGTCACTCCCATATCCAGGTAGGCCTCTCCCATTTCCAGGCAGGTCGCTCCCATTTTCAGGTAGGTTACTCCCATTTCCAGGTAGGTTACTCCCATTTCCAGGTAGATCACTCCCATTTCCAGGTAGGTCACTCCCATTTCCAGGTAGATCAGTCCCATTTCCAGGTAGATCACTCCCATTTCCAGGCATATCACTCCCATTTCCAGGTAGATCACTCCCATTTCCAGGTAGGTCTCTCCCATTTCCAGATAGGCCACTCCCATTTCCAGGTAGGTCGCTCCCATTTTCAGGTAGGTTACTCCCATTTCCAGGAAGGTCACTCCCATTTCCATGTAGGTCACTCCTATTTCTAGGTAGGTCACTCCCATTTCCAGGTAGGTCGCTCACATTTCCAGGTAGTTCACTCGCATTTCCAGGTAGGTCATTCCCATTTCCAGGAAGGTCACTCCCATTTCCAGGAAGGTCACTCCCGTTTCCAGGTAGGTCACTCCTATTTCTAGGTAGGTCACTCCCATTTCCAGGTAGGTCACTTCCATTTTCAGGTAGGTCACTCCCATTTCTAGGTAAGTCTCTCCCATTTCCAGGTAGGTCTCTCCCATTTCCAGGTAGGTCACTCCCAGTTCCAGGTAAGTTACTCCCATTTCCAGGTAGGTCACTCCCATTTCCAGGTAGATCACTCCCATTTCCAGGTAGGTCACTCCCATTTCCAGGTAGGTCACTCCCATTTCCAGGTAGGTCACTCCCATTTCCAGGTAAGTCACTCCCATTTCCAGGTAGGTCACTCCCATTTCCAGGTAGGTCACTCCCATTTCCAGGTAAGTCTCTCCCATTTCCAGGTAGGTCACTCCTATTTCCAGGTAGGTCACTCCCATTTCCAGGTAGGTCACTCCCATTTCCAGGTAAGTCTCTCCCATTTCCAGGTAGGTCACTCCCATTTCCAGGTGCGTCACTCCCATTTCCATTATGCTGTTATCTACCTATTGTTTACAGGTCAGTTCAAAATCTTTCAAAAAATAATCCTGCTGAATTCCGGCATTGAACATTAACATAAATAACTAGTTATTATTGTTGCATTTTTCTTTCTCCAATTTATTCAAGTTATCCAGAAAGTTGGATCCTACAAAGTTATAAACAATTTCTTCAAGTTATCCAGCAAGTTGGATCCTACAAAGTTATAAACAATTTCTTCAAGTTATCCAGCAAGTTGGATCCTACAAAGTTATAAACAATTTCTTCAAGTTATCCAGCAAGTTGGATCCTACAAAGTTACAAACAATTTCTTCAAGTTATCCAGTAAGTTGGATCCTACAAAGTTTTAAACAATTTCTTCAAGTTATCCAGTAAGTTGGATCCTACAAAGTCATAAACAATTTCTTCAAGTTATCCAGTAAGTTGGATCCTACAAAGTTTTAAACAATTTCTTCAAGTTATCCAGTAAGTTGGATCCTACAAAGTTATAAACAATTTTATTTAAGCTTCACCAGTAATTTAAGTTTGTATCTGATCAGTAGATTTTTACTTCAGATATTAAACTGAAGTTACTTTGTTTATTATAATTATATTTAACACTTCTTTTTGATAATAATAATAGTTAATATAATTACCCAAATTAATATTACTAAGTATATAAGTATATATATAATATAATTTCCCAAATTAATATTAGCAAGTTTGAAGCCTACCAGAAGAGACATTCTATCAGTTATCTCACTGAATACTTTGATATTCAAGAAACTTCATTCTTTAATTTACGACAAACTAAAATGACATAAAGTCAAGGTAATTTTTATTCATGGAACATTTGGCTATATGCATAAAATGACCAAAATAAAGTACAAAATATTTGTCCAAAATTATTAAAATTTCACAAAAGTGGCCTCAGCCTCATAGTCATGACGTCATGATTAACAAAATATTCTATAACTTCGCTTGAAAGAATCGGTCAACAATATGGCTGACAACAAAATGTTTCTTATATTGTCCAATATTTTTAAAAACATTCAAATTGTCAAGATATTTTGGTTTGTAACCAAAATATTACCCAAGAAGCCGGGCCTTTAAGACATCACTGAACACCTGATAATTAAAATTGCCATAAAATAATATGTTTTAATATTTTCAGCTTCTTTTCTCGGTCATCTATTATCTCCAAATTCTCCTCTGTTCTGAAAAAAACTTTTCCTTAAGAAACAGAATTTATCTACTTTCCATAAGTTACATATAACTGAGAAGCTAAAGTAAAATATTATTGAATTCTTCTTCTTTATGATTCGCCGGTATTCTCCCGGCCCGAGCCTTTTCCAAGTGGTGGCCCGGCCTTTTCCAAGTGGTGGCCCGAGCCTTTTCCAAGTGGTGGCCCGGCCTTTTCCAAGTGGTGGCCCGGGCCTTTTCCAAGTGGTGGCCCGGCCTTTTCCAAGTGGTGGCCCGGCCTTTTCCAAGTGGTGGCCCGGCCTTTTCCAAGTGGTGGCCCGGGCCTTTTCCAAGTGGTGGCCCGGCCTTTTCCAAGTGGTGGCCCGGCCTTTTCCAAGTGGTGGCCCGAGCCTTTTCCAAGTGGTGGCCCGGCCTTTTCCAAGTGGTGGCCCGGCCTTTTCCAAGTGGTGGCCCGGGCCTTTTCCAAGTGGTGGCCCGAGCCTTTTCCAAGTGGTGGCCCGGCCTTTTCCAAGTGGTGGCCCGGCCTTTTCCAAGTGGTGGCCCGGGCCTTTTCCAAGTGGTGGCCCGGCCTTTTCCAAGTGGTGGCCCGGCCTTTTCCAAGTGGTGGCCCGAGCCTTTTCCAAGTGGTGGCCCGGCCTTTTCCAAGTGGTGGCCCGGCCTTTTCCAAGTGGTGGCCCGGGCCTTTTCCAAGTGGTGGCCCGGCCTTTTCCAAGTGGTGGCCCGGCCTTTTCCAAGTGGTGGCCCGAGCCTTTTCCAAGTGGTGGCCCGGCCTTTTCCAAGTGGTGGCCCGGCCTTTTCCAAGTGGTGGCCCGGGCCTTTTCCAAGTGGTGGCCCGGCCTTTTCCAAGTGGTGGCCCGGCCTTTTCCAAGTGGTGGCCCGAGCCTTTTCCAAGTGGTGGCCCGGCCTTGGCTCCCTTTCTCAGGAGTATCTCAGACTGTCTGCCATGGGAGGAGGTACAAGTACCCCCCTCATCGTTGGGACCAATTGTCTCCAGGCCTAGCTACATTCCCCACCCTCACGGGGCTGGTAGAGAGAAGCTAGGCCTCTCTAGTCTGCCATTTCCACACCAAGGGGACTAATGGTAATGACAGTCTTGTGAGCTACAAGCTCTGGCTCAGGCACCTACCCTGCCCTAGAAGAGCTGGACATGGTGTCGATCTCCTACTACTGAATTGCATTATTAGTGAACAATATATTATTATTATTATTATTATTATTATTATTATTATTATTATTATTATTATTATTATTATTATTATTATTATTGTTGTTGTATATACAATGTTGATACCATTCTATCGTCTCTAAGTTATGACTGGTGATTAACCTTAATTAATGATATGGTATGCTATTCAAATATATTATGATACATCATGTTATATATGTCATGTGTTGCCATGTGACCGATGCTAACATAGCTGAAAGACACAGATCTCTCCAGGTTTTCTCTGACCCTTATTGCTGGGTTGCTAATATTCCCACAACAGTCTGCAAAGAGTTCAGACAAGTAGCTTTGAGAGTTCTTTACAATCCTTTCGTTAATAAGTGATCACAGTTGCTGGGAGAGGAATTCACGCTTAATAAACCTTACTCAAATTACACTCATTCTCTAATATATTCACTTTTATTCTTTAATGTACATTTGATCTGCTTTCACATACAGCTGCTGTGAGATTGTATTGAATAATACTGGTCTGCATTTCGAATGTTTTTAAATTTTATTTTAATTCATGGTTCGATCTTACACATTCTTGGGCTGTTGATTGTAAATATCTGCACCATTTTGTTCTATCACGTAAGGATTTTGAATGAAATACAAATTAATTATATTAAAAAATGTGAATTTTTAATAAATTGTTACTTTATTAAAATTAGGCAAGTAATGATGGAAAAACACATTCTGTTAGTTTTAAGAACATATGAATTCCAAATCAACATGAATCAAATCAAATGATTTAAAAAATACATGCTTATATATTGAATTAAAGGAAGGAGAACCGCTTTGATTTTTGCTTGTGCTGTGCATCGAGACCATTACGTTTCAATGACCAGCAGTAATCCGTGATCATGCTGACATTCCATTTGTCCTGGTATAGAGTTTCCATGGTGCAAATATCCTGATGGAACCGTTCTCCTTGTTCCTCGCTGTAGTCCCCACAATTGTTGGGAAAATAGTCAAGATGTGAGTGCAAAAAGCGCATCTTCACACTCAATCTAGACCCAAGTTGATGGAAACTTGAAATCAGGTCTTGGATAATTTTTTTTCATATTCGTGGGAGCGCCTGTTTCTCAGGAAGTTGTGGACAATCTGCTTGAATGAAAACCAGGCATTCACCTCGACACCTGCTATTACTTCATCAAAATGCCTGTCCTTTATCAATTCCCGAATCTGAAGACCAACAAAGATTCCTGCCTTTACCTTGCCTTCACTTATACGAGGAAGTTTTGACTCCAGGTACTTGAAAGCAGTTCCATTCTTGTTCAAGGCCTTCACCAAATTTTTCATAAGCCCTAATTTGATGTGGACTGGTGGCAGCAGAATTTTCTTGGGGTCAACTAGTGGCACAGTTTTCATGTTGTGACTATCTGCCCTACTATCCCAAAGACACAGAAAACAGGGATACTTGGTGTATCAGCCTTGAAGACTTAGTAGGAGAGCAAGAACTTTTAAATCACCACAAATAAGAAAAATTGTGATTCTGGTACTTGATTGCAGATATTAGTGTCCTCATATCTGCGTAAGTTTCTGACATTTGGACACTATGGCCAATTGGCAGAGTTGCAGCTGTGTTGACATTGTTGAGAAGTACAGCCTTTAAACTTCTTTTAGAAGAATCACTGAAGAGTCTCCATTTATTTGCTTTGTATGACATCCTCATGTGTTCAATAAGGCCAGACATATTTGAACATATTTGTCAAAGAACTGAGTGAATTCCTCTTCACGATGACGGTACCAAGTGAATGTTGTTCCAGGAGCTAGAAGCCTGTGTTCCTTCAGTCTAGAGTCAAGTAACTGTGCACTTTCTCTCACCAAGTCATTGAGCTCAGCTTGGTTGAAGAGTTTGGGATCGCCATTTGTTGGTGGTTCATAGTCTACTTCCATCTCCTTAGAATCACTGGTATCAGACTCTGATGAAATTTGCCATGTCTCAGGTGCCACAGGTACAGGAATATCTTCAGAGTGTGGAACAGGCCTTATTGCTGAAGGAATATTTGGGTATATTATGCGATATTTAGTCTTCTTGTTGAATCCAGCTACTTTAGTCATACAAAAGTAACAGTCATCATGGTGGTTCATCTGCTCCCACCATACCATTGGTACTCCACGGGAACATTTAAGTTTTCCAACTGCCCACATTCGGAGCTTACTGATGCAACTCTTGCAAGCTTTGTGTGGTGCAAATGGTTTGTCCTGGTCTCCAAGTTTGCAGCCAAAATAAGCAAGGAAGCAGCGCTTCAATAAAATCTGAAGGGGTGAATTGCCTGCAGACATAATAAAATATGTCTGGTGAATTTATGCAGCCTCTAGACATTAATAATCTGAAAATAAAGAAAATATATTAGATTTAACATTTAAGTCAATATAAGGTAATATACCACTTTCTCATTTACTTATGTTATACGAAAAGAGAAAAGAATGTTTCCGTACCACTGCATCAGTCTATTCAAATCATCCTGGAGTGATCTAATGTCCTCATTAGAATGAATTGGACGGCCTATTTTGGTGTCATCAGCAAATTTGCTTTTGTCGCTATTTATTCCCTCATCTATGTCGTTTATATAAGTTGTGAACAACAAGGGGGCCCAACACTGACCCCTGTAGAACACCGCTTGTGACGTGCCCCCATTCTGATTTCTCCCCATTTATGGAAAATCTCTGCTCTCTATTTGTCAACCATGCCTCTACCAAGGAAAAAATTCTCCACCTATTCCGTGTGCCTTAAGTTTCCTCAATAGCCTCTGATGTGGAACTCTATCGAAAGCCTTACTGAAGTCCATATACACAATATCATATTCAATACCATGATCTACCTCTTCAAATACCTTAGTGAAGAAAGTTAGTAAATTCGTAAGACAGGAACGCCCCTTTGTAAAACCGTGTTGAGATTCATTAATCAATTTATGCCTTTGAAGATGACTATTGTTTCCATAAATTTTCCCACTGTGGAGGTAAGGTTCGAAGCTAAGGTCCTGTCACCTGCCTTTTAAATAGGTAAAACATTTGCCATTTTCCACTTATCAGGCACAATGCCAGTTTGTAGTGATATGTTGAAAAGATTAGACAAAGGTTTGCTAAGTTCCTCTTTACATCCCTTTAACACACTTGCAAACAGTTCATCAGGGCCTGGGGAATGGTTAGGTTTTAATTTCTCTATTTGTCTGAGCACCATGTCACTATTATTTCTGGAATTTTGCTAGTATTTTCCTGGATAAAAACTGAGGGGAAGAAAGTATTGAAACTTTCACATCCTTATCACCGTCAGTGATCTGACCAAAGTTACTCTTAAGTGGGCCTATATTGTCCCTGATCTTACTTTTGTGTACCCGAAAGAACCCCTCTGGGTTAGTCTCGAATCCCTTGCGACCTTAGCCTCCTAATCCCTTTTTGCTTTTCTTATTCCTCTTTTTATTTCTCTCTTTAATTGAATATATTAATTTCTTAATTGCCCTTCCCCTCTTTTGATACCCCTATATATGCCTCTCTTTTTACCAATGAGATCTTTTAATCTATTGTTCATCAATTTGGGATCATTTTTGTTAGATCTAATTTCCTGACTCGGAACAAAAGCTGTCTGGGCAGCTAGAAAAAACGTCACATTGGCAACCAAGATCACCTACCTACTCAGGTAATTTTTCAGTCCCTTGAAATCGGCCAAGCGAAAGTCTGGGACAGAGACTTGATTGCAGTTATCTGGGTCATTCCATGATATATTGAAACTAAGTGATTTGTGATCGCGCTCCCCATGCTCATCATTAACTTTAAGATTATTTATTAGTGAATCTTTGTTGGCAAGAACCAAGACAAGTATATTGTTTCCTCAAGTTGGTTCTGTCACAAACTCTTCTAAAAAGCAATCCTTAACCGTACCAAGAAAGTCACTCGACTCAGGATTTCCTGTCACATTGCTCCAATCAATTTGTCTAAAGTTAAAATCTCCCATTAATGCATTTTCATATCTATACGTGTTACGCAGAAATGTAGGATAGCCGTGGGCTTGAGCCTTGTCTAAGGGCAAAGGTAAAAGTTACACACATCTCAAGCATATACAGGCCACCCAGGGCTATCCCAGTCTAAACAGAAAGCGCTAAACCAGTATGTGTACTTCAATAGGTTGGTTAACAGAAGGTTAGGCAAAAATCCCAATTTGGAAAATATATCTATTTATTCAACATAACACTATATACACACTCTAGAAACACCTTAATCCTAAATGCCCAAATGAGGGTACACAAGAAACAGCTGGCTGGAGGTCCAGCCACCGTAACCACTAGGCCTACTCAGCGCCAGGCCGACTCTACTCCACTCCCAACCTCATTTCTTATTTCCTCACTCCTCCCACAGCACCCTGACCATGTCAGAGCCTGGGTGAACATAGAGGAAAGCCATAGAAGAGCCTACGGCTTGGGTTAGCTAAACAAAAGGAGTGCACAAATACAAGCTTAGCTTAAATACACAGCATCACCGAAGCCAGCCTCCACACCATGCTGACTCCACGTGACTGCCCCAGCCACACTTACTCTGGGTACCCAAACACACTTGGAAAATAACTACCTATCAGGATTTCTTTATAATTACAGTTAGAGTACTTTACAGTGCCCCCAAATGCACATTATGAATTATAAAATTATTCTTTACAATTATAACATTCATACTATTATGGCACACTTCTCCACTATATGTACATTACGATTTCATACAGAACCCTGCATAACACCCCCACCTCCAGACTATAGGTCTCACTCTGCTAGCAGGGTCCCTACGGACACTGCTAGGCATAAGAAAAAAGAAAGAAAATAAACCCCACATTAAGGTCTGAGGCAACGGGCAAAATGATAACTGGGGAATGACCACCATACAATCATGGTCTTTTGGAACTACAAATGTGCAACATTAACAAACTGAAGTACTAGATTGCAGACATGTGAAACTCGCCGAACATAAAAGTGATCAAGTTCTATGCCAAACGAGCCCACAGTCACACTCTTAGACAACTGTGTCAGGAAAAGGCACCATCACAACACAGCGCTGGCCAGACACTGGCGTTGATGCATTTTACCTAAATTACATCAAGCAAACTTATAAACAAGAAAGTTAACTTTGTACAAAAGTTCAGTATGTTGCAAGGCAGACCAAACTGTATGTGCCACCAAAAAAAACTTTTAAACAGTAAGTACATTTTCCAGGAGTTCAAAGAAAAGGAAAACAGATTTTATATGTTAAATTCTACTTAGAAAGCAACATCACATTATTACTCCCATCTCATAGCAATCTTTAGTAAACAAAACTGGTTCCCCATTACACACCTCTGCGAGAATCAGGAGAGCACAGGAGGGGGGGAAAATATCAGTCCCCAAAACAATGGGTGGATAGTCACATGATGTGTTGGCGGGACTGTGGCTGTAAAACCCTGGAGTCATCACTGCTGACCCCCAAAAGGTGGACCTCCCAGGCCGACACCTACATGTCATTCCAAGGACCCTGGAGTCACCCCAGCGGTGATCCAAAAAGAAAAAATTGAAAAGAGTCCTGGAGAACCAAAACACCTCGGATCAAGAGACATGACCCAAACAGTGGAGGGCATCACCGCCAGCCCCACATTCACTAAAACATTAGGTCCAACAGTCCCTATACCAACATAAAACAGAAGCGAGGCATTCCAGCCAACACCTAAAAAAAACATAGCATACCTTACCTAGGCATGGTACTTGATGTGACTACCCCCCTCCCAAAAAACACACACACACTAGGGAATCCTGATACCTCCAGCTCCAGCTCAACCTGTCATTCTCCTTTGGGTGGTTCAGGGTTCCATCTACTCGTCTACCGCAAATCACAGCAAAATAAGAATAGATAAGTGATCTATTCACTACATCGTGCACTTTAAACACGAGACAAGGCATCAGCAACCACATTCTCCGCTCCCTTCACATGATGAATCACAAGATTAAGAGGTTGGAGAAACAAGGCCCACTTCGTAAGTCTCTGATTGTGGTTCCTCATTAAGAGAAGGAAACGTAAATGATTATGGTCACTATACACAGTTATAGGGTGAACTGATGATGATATACACCTCAAAATGATGCACGGCCAACACCAAAGAAGAGCCTCCTTTTCTATGTTACTATAACTTCTTTGGTGCCTGTTACTTTTTGCCGAGAAGCAGCCGAGTGGTATTACTTGCCCTGCTCTACCCTGCAACAAGACTGCCCCAACCCCTGTAACATTTTGCAAAACCCGGGGTGGGTAACTCAGGATTATCCATAAAAGATCTTGAGGGTTAATGGCATACAAAAGGTTCAAGTACAGAGATATTAAAGTTACAAATATGGGTGTGTCCCTTGCACACATGGTCATGGGAATCAGATGATCCCCCCACGGTTCATTCACACAATTTACGTGTAGTTCATCAAGAGGAGACAAAACCTTATTTCTGAAATGTACCTGGCGGCAGTCAGTGCACGTTTTCAAGGTATCACTTAGTGTGAGACCAGTAAAAGGCAATGTCCACCGACTCTCGCTGGATACCAACACAGTCTCTAGAAATAAACACGTCACTTCCTTCAAGGAACCTATTTCACCCCAGCTTACATCATGCCAGGCCTGCTGACACTGCACAAATTTCAAAACCTCTACCTCATGGGGGTTAACATGGCCCCATTTTTCAGCATCCCAAAACTCTTTCACTAAGGTGCACCATGGCTGAGCCAACACTACAACTAGTCTTTCAGAAGATCTAAGTCTTCCACAATCTCTTACAATTTTCCTGCTTACATTATCTTTCTCAGGGACTTTATCCACCATCATTTTGAAGCCACCACACAGTTCCATCATAGCCTTCCCAGGACCAGGCTCCAATGCCAATCCCATCTCTTCAGCTTCCAGAATGTGTAGCACCACCTCATGGTCCCATGTCATCC
Source organism: Cherax quadricarinatus (assembly GCF_038502225.1). NCBI lineage: Eukaryota > Metazoa > Arthropoda > Malacostraca > Decapoda > Parastacidae > Cherax > Cherax quadricarinatus. Next base: position 39,003 of record NW_027196264.1, read on the forward strand.
TGGGCAGACTGGCAGACTGGTGCACTAGTGCCATCGACCTCATCTTAGCCAAGCATTTTCTGAAACTGAGAAAAAACACCGCGGGGGAAACATCACCATCCTCACGTAGCCCATGACTTAATGATTCCAGAGTGCTTCCCAACATGGTAATGAAAAGGAGGGGAGTTCCCTCATCCCAGTCCTTCTGGTACTGGGTAAAACAAACATGCATTACCCTGAGAGACTGGGAAAACCACTGTGATTTTCTTTGACTCCTAGGATGATATACATTGGTAAATTTAACCTCAAGTAGGCCTCTCAAAACTACATGACATTTCATAAAATATGACTTCTGGGTGATTTGTGCAAAGCCTAAGAGACAAAAATGTTTCACCAGAAATCTCAAAACCACACACACAAAATTATTCAGAAAGGGTATATCCACTGGTAACCTGTTAGAAAAGGAATTTATTAATAAACACCGATTATTTAGCCCTCCCGTCTTAACACTGAAATGCCGTTCCTTTAGAATCTGTAAAAAATACTGACAAAGACACTTTAATAGTTTGCCGCGGCCACGTAAGCACAGGTCATTTTAAAAAGAGTCTTGCTCATTTGATCAACTCTGCAAAATAAACACTTGGTAAATTTTGGAACCACATCCTCCACAACAGCTGATAAAAGAATAGCGTTCCGGAGGTCACAACCTTCCCGGGCCTCACTCAGCTGCTGCAGAGTCAGAGGATTTTTTCCCACATCAGCACCAAGACCACTTCTCCAACTGAATTCCGGCTGAGCCGGTTCATCACTGCTCAGAGTCTCCTGCAGGTCAGACTCAATGAACATGCTCCCCATGCCCAAACCATCACCACAGTGTGCAGAAGGGTCACAGGGAGGCACAACTCCTGCCTTGTTCCCCTGTTTAGTCCTAGAGCACACTGAAAAGTTTTCAGGCACCGTTGCTCCACTTAGGTCATTACCACCTTGTAAAGCCGGGTCTTGCAAAACCAAACATTCCTCACTTTTGAGGAGTCCCACAACATTGTTGCCTAGTAGAAGGTCAACTTCTGCAAAAGGTACATCTTCTTCAATACCTACAGGTAGGTACCCAGACTGGTACGCAGACTCTACCCATAATCTGTGCACTGGAGTCCTGACAGAGACTCCAGTTATCCCTTTAAGAAAAATGCCCAATTCGTTGTAGGTGTCATCTGACACTGGCAATACACCCCTGCAAAGCAAGGTGCATGTGCTACAAGTGTCCCTAAAAGACATAACACCCGTGACCCTACCTTCATTTAGGTGTAAGGCCACAGTAGACTTACTTGAATATACCTTCATCCGAGGGTCTAAGACAGCTGGTCTTCTTTGGATACCTTGGGGCAAGACTGCAATGCAAGCCACATCATGTGTAACTGGTGTATTTACTGGAGAAGCATCTGCCGCAGCCTGGTCCCTAAGCATCTTTCGACAATATGGCTGCAGGTGGCCCTGTTTATTACAATATGTACAGTGATAAGGTTTAAAAGCCCCCTGCACACTTGACATAGGCTGGGGCCCATGACCTTGGGAATCTGGACTCGTTCTACCTGTCCCCGGTAGTCCTAGACCTGTGACAACTGACTTAAAACCTTCTCGGGCAGGTACCGGAAAATTAGGCTTATTAAAACTCTGGTGGTTATTAGGCTGATAAATGGGTTGCTTAAACTTCTGAAATTTCTTATTCCTATTGGTGGGTGGAGAAAACTTACCATTATTAGTATGTGGGGCGTGGTAACTACTACCAAATTTTTGGTTAGCTAAAATTCTGCCACCCAGCTCTAAGGCATTATTAAAATCATCAAGATCCTTCTCCTCAAGATATGCCTTAAGGTCAGGAGGAACATTTCTCAAAAGATCCTCAAACAAAATTAAGGTAATTACACCTTCATAATTGCCTACCACCCCCTTTGAGCGACACCACCTATTTAGAAGTGACATCTTCTCCTTACCATATTCCACCAAAGACTGCCCTGACTGAAACTTTAGTCCTCTGAATTTCTGCCAGTACCTTTCCAGCAACATTTGATAAACCAGTAAAACTACCTCTTTTAGCTTATGATAATCAGAAAAAGCCGATCCTTCTAAAGAACTAATGGCCTGTAATCCTTTACCAACTAATTGGGTTCTTGCTAATGTCGCCCATTCCTTTTCCTGCCAAACTTGGGATTTGGCCGTAGTTTCAAATAACAGAAAAAACTGGTCTGGGTCTTTCTCTAGGAATTTGGGCACAAATTTTATGGCTTTATCCAAATGAAAAACATCTACCCTCGTATCTGTGGCTGGGTGAGAAGCAAGCTGCTTCTTTAGCTCTTTCTTGAGCCCTAAGCTCCTCTAAGGCTCTCTGTTCTTGGATCTTTGTATGTTCAATCCTTAACCGTTCCTTTTCCTCCTCAACTAGGGCTAATTTCATTCGTAAAATTCCTACTTCCTTATCCAGATCCCTAACATGGAAATTTGATTCAATGTCACCTTCCAAATACATGTCATCCCCAGAATTTTTACTAGTGTCAGCCATTTTGGGAAACAATAGCACCAAATCTTGCTATTAGCCACAGAACTTACTGATATAAAATAATATAGCACATAGCAAAGTACATACTCTGAGGTATTATATTCACAATGAGTGATTGTCATGTGACTCCCTAAAATTAAACAGGATTGCACACAAGAAAATCCTGGCAAAAAAAATCGAGCTTCTGCACCTGCAAAAGAAAATTATTCCCAGAAATTTAGGTAAACATAACCCCCTAAAAATCAGCAAGATTGTACCTGCAAGGGTAAATTATGCACAAAATACCAGGTATTAATAACACCCTAAAAATCAACAATATGGCACAGAAAGGTAAATTATTCACAGAGTATTAGTTAATAATAATACCCTAAAAACCATTAATATTGCACACAAAGGTAAATTATTCACAGGGTATTAGTTAATAACACCCTAAAAACCAGCAAATCTGCACACAAAGTTAAATTATGCACAGAGTATTAGTTAAAAATAACACCCTATAAATCAGCAATATTGCAAACAAAGGTAAATTATTATTTTAGTGTGAGTGTTATAGTGAATGCTTCCTCTGACCAACCCAGTAAAGAATGATTATTGACTTACCAGGTTGCAAACTTGAATTACCACATAAAATTTGATAATTCTCCTGGACAGGCCCCCATGTTACGCAGAAATGTGGGATAGATGGGGGCTTGAGCCTTGTCTAAGAGCAAAGGTAAAAGTTACACACATCTCAAGCATAAACAGGCCACCCAGGGCAGTCCCAGTCTAAACAGAAAGCGCTAAACCAGTATGTGTACTTCAATGGGTTGGTTAACAGAGGGTTAGGCAAAAATCCCAATTAGGAAAATATATCTATTTATTCAACATAACACTATATACACACTCTAGAAACACCTTAATCCTAAACGCTGGCTGGAGGTCCAGCCACAGTAACCACTAGACCTACTCAGTGCCAGGCCGATTCTACTCCACTCCCAACCTCATTTCTTATTTCCTCACTCCTCCCACAGCACCCTGACCATGTCAGAGCCTGGGTGAACATAGAGGAAAGCCATAGAAGAGCCTATGGCTTGGGTTAGCTAAACAAAAGGAGTACACAAATACAAGCTTAGCTTAAATACACAGCATCTCCGATGCTGGCCTCCACACCATGCTGACTCCACGTGACTACCCCAGCCACGCTTACTCCGCATACCCAAACACACTTGGAAAATAACTACCTAGAAAGATTTCTTTATAATTACAGTTAGAGTACTTTACAGTGCCCCCAAATGCACATTATGAATTATAAAATTATTCTTTACAATTATAGCATTCATACTATTATGGCACACTTCTCCACTATATGTACATTACGATGTCATGCAGGACCATGCATAACAATACGCCTTATGAATTTCTTCCCATAACAGCTTACTGCACTCTCTATTAAGGTTTGGGGGGGCCTATAAATCACACCCAAAGTTAATTTGTCACGACCCTCGGGAAACTGTAGCCAAACAGATTCTGTGTCCGTTGTTACTAATCTTATATCATGTCAAAGACAACAATTTAAATTTTAATCTGACAAACATCGCCACACCACCACCCTTCCTGTTGACCCTATCAGCGTGGAATAGTTTATAACCCTGTCTGTTGCATTCAGAAGGTATTTCTCTATCTTTCAGGTTGAACCATGTCTCTGTTATAGCAATAATATCTATATTACTTGCGCTTGCAAGTAATCTTAGCTCATCTAACTTATTTCTCAGACTCCTACTATTTGTATAGTAAACCTTATGAGAGCTAGTCACTCATTGCCCTGTACTATCTCTCTTTGTTTGTTGATCAATTGATTTGCCATTACTAGCAACTTTATTTTGAATATTGTCTTTTAAACATATCCCTGAGGTATCCAGGTAATATCTGCTGTTTTCAACCCTAATACTGCAGCCTGAAAATTCGCTCCTGCTCCTCCCGCTCCTCGACACACGGATTCTGCTTTTGACTCTCGCCTCGGCAGGTCATAGCAGCTCTCCTTACTTACTCAGTCTAACTACGATCCCCGTTGGGGAGGGGAACGTAGTCTTCGCCTTGACTTGCACGATGAGCTACTCAAATCGTGTAAAGATCAAGCCAAAAAGTGGTACCGTTGATGATTCAACGAAGCTTGCTCTTGCAACTGTTGTGCAGGGAGCATTGCATGTGAAATTCAACGCTATTTTATCACTCAAAGAAGCAATCATTGTTGTGTGCCACAATGATGCAGAAGCAGAGAAGTTACTAACTACAGAAGCCACCACTGCTCAAGGGTTTACTGTTATATCATCTCCTGCTCTCAGGGAAAGGGAATCAGTATTCCTGAAAAAGCTGGATAAGATTTTGACCTCTCAACCAATTGCTGAACTCACGTCATCTATAGAAACTCAAAATACTTGGGCTACTGTTGACAGCATTACCAAAATCCCGAATGCATCGTCTATGCTCAAGGTCACCTTTACCAACGTGAACATGGCTGCCACTGCTCTGAACGAAGGTCTTGCTGTTTACTACTGTTACATCAGTCCTACCTACATAGAAGCAGAGATACCACTACATCCAACATTGCTGGAACTGTTATTATTACCATCACACCACCAAGGCATGTCCAGCAAAAGACAAGAAGTTCTGCACTACATGTGGTAGTGAGGGACACACCTTCAGTTCCTGTACCGCTGCTGCTCCAACACAACCAGCGTGTTTAAACTGCAAAAGTAATGATCACCATACATTGGCAGCAAAATGTCCCACAAGAAAGGATATTATGAAGAAAACATAATATGCAGCAAAGAAAAAATCTAATGACAACACACCAATGTATGATGCAATTGCAAAGTTACGAGCAGACACTACAAAATTACTTCAAACATCTACTCTACAAGCTAATCAACAGTCGTCTCACCACCTCTCACAGCACCACCACCACCAGACGATATCTCTACCAAATTTTATTACTGCATGATGTTTGCTCACATGCAAAATGCTGCGAAACCTGGCTCTTTCAACACGACTATTAATGAACTTCTTACACTTAACAACATGCCATCATTTAGCTTCCCTGCAAGTCCACCATCAGCTGAGATTTTGAAAATAATCCCGAAGATCGTCAGTTTTGAAGCGCCAGAATACTTGAAGGAATTAATAATTGATAACGACGACGCCTCCTCTTTTGAATCCTCCAATCAACATTCCCCTGACAACAACCAAGACAGCACCACGCCTCCTATTCGTCGATTGGCTTGTCGCACCACGACCAACCAAGATCCTACCCTACCTCCCCCATCAACACCACCTTCCTCAACTCCACCACCGCTTTCTCCACCTCCCTCACGTCCTCTACCTGGATCACTAAGCGTTAAACATAAAAGACTCTCGTTCTTCACCACGACACAATACACAAAATCAATGACTCGCCTAGAACTCATCCAACATCTCCAAGACAACACTGCTAAGTACAACAGCGACGAAAAGCCATTCCCTACCGTCAACCAGATGATCAGCCAACTCCAAACCAACGAACTCTTCTACAGCTCTCCCATACGTGTGATACAACTCTCTAGAACAAAATTCAATGCAATGAAAAGCGGATCAAGAGAATTACCAACTCATCCTGCTTGCTGCCTTCTGACACTCTCTGCTCCTGACGTTGCCTTCGCCATCGTCTCCTAGCGAGCCAAGTAACGACATCATTCAAGCCTCTCCATCTACGCCTCCAGTACTTCGGTACCACATGTCCCAAAGTGGTTGGGCCACTTTCCTTGATTCCTCTTCTTCCCCTCCTTCCCATCCTTTCCCAGTTATTTCCATCCTTCCTTATCCTTCTTCCTTCCCATCTTATGACAGCTCTCGTCGTCTTCGATTCGATTCGACTGCAGCCTTATTGTTTCCCACAAACACCCATACCTCTATAATCTATCAGTTTAAAGTCCAAGACAAGTCATCAATTACCCCCACAATCGAATTGGCTAATGCAACCACTCCAACCCCAGAGAGATGAACCCCATCTCTTGTATACATATCATGTTTGCCATAGAATTTGTCCCAGTTATCAATGAATGGGATTGCAAGCAACTACTCAGAATTTCCCTCCTCCCCTTGACGAGTCCAGTAGGGATAGTGTGTATACCAAACATGAATTTACTTGCAGACGTTCAGACCGCAGTACACGTGCGAAGTGCAAGAAATAATGGGGATTACAATTTTCCAACTTAATGTTCAACATTTCTTTAATAACCGTTGCCTCCTTGAAGTTGAACTACACAATTACAATCCTAATGTTATACTCTTGAATGAGACAGTTAAATAACCGTGCCACATATAAACTAAATAATGTAGATCTTAATACTACTGATTGTGCAAAGGATTTAGGAGTTCTGGTTAGCAGTAATCTAAAACCAAGACAACAGTGCAGTAGTGTTCGCAATAAAGCTAACAGTATTCTTGGCTTCATATCTAGAAGTATAAATAATAGAAGTCCTCAGGTTGTTCTTCAACTCTATATATCCTTGGTTAGGCCTCATTTAGACTATGCTGCTCAGTTCTGATCACCGTATTACAGAATGGATATAAATGCTCTGGAAAACGTACAGAGGAGGATGACAAAGATGATCCCATGTATCAGAAATCTTCCCTATGAGGACAGACTGAGGGCCCTGAATCTGCACTCTCTCGAAAGGCGTAAAATTAGGGGGGATACGATCGAGGTGTATAAATGGAAAACAGGAATAAATTAAGGGGATGTAAATAGCGTGCTGAAAATTTCCAGCCAAGACAGGACTCGCAGCAATGGTTTCATGTTGGAAAAATTCAGATTCATGAAGGATATAGGAAAGCACTGGTTTGGATGAGTGGAACAAACTCCCGAGTACAGTTATTCTGGCTAAAACGTTGTGTAGTTTTAAAAATAGGTTAGATAAATACATGAGTGGGTGTGGGTGGGTGTGAGTTGGACCTGACTAGCTTGTGCTGCTCGGTCTGGTGCAGTGCTCCATCCTTGAGTGGAGATGACCAGACTGGGTGGGTCATTGGGCTAATCCGAGGGGGGGTCATTGGTCTAATCCATGGGGGGGGGAACATGGACCTGCTCCGCATGGGTCAGGAGGCCTGTTGCAGTGTTCCTTCTTTCTTATGTTCTTAAATTACGTGGTTACTCTACTGTTGAGAAATCGAGAGGACCCTATAGTGGCGTAGCCATCTTAGTTAAATTAGGCTATGCATTTAGAAATATTCATGTTGATGAAGATAACATTCTTGCAATCGAACTGACGACGTCTCATGGCCAACTATTAATAGGAACTGGATATTTTCCCCCGAGACAACCATATATTGAGTCAATTCCTCTACATAGGATATTAAGCAGAAATATTCCAACAATTCTAGCGGGAGATTTAATGCTCATCACCCTGCCCTCTTTAACTGTGGAGCTGGTAATCCACTGGGTGACTTAAAAGGAAAACAACTATTTAATACCATGACAGCCAGAAACTTTTCATTTCAAGGCCCATTCTTTAAATCGTATATTGGTCCTCATCCTGGGACACCAGATATAGTCCTGACAAAGAGAGACTGTGACCTCTTTCATTGTCGTATCTCTCCTGGTGGAAACGTAGGATCTGACCATATCCCTGTTATAATACAACTACAGACTTCTCCATTTAGAATACCTGTACCTCCTAAACCCAATCTTAACACCCTAGGATTTGACCCCTTCAGGGCATTTCTGGGTGAAGATGAAATTGTGTCATTGGAAAATTTACCTTCCACTGCAATTGACGCCATGATCAGGTCCCTTCACAATCGAATAATTGATGCTACTAATGCAACTTGCCAATTAGTTTCCACAAAGATCTACCAACAATATAAACCTACGGGGGAAATTAGAGACGGTATGAGAAATTATCAAACAGAATGTCGAAGGCATCTTCAAACACGGCAACCACCAGTAGCTACATTGTATAGATTGAGGCAAGAATTAATTAACATGACTAGTCATCATAAACGTGACTTATGGAAACTGCTAGTTCTAAAAGCTAATCAGTATAAACGAGAGCCTGCAAAATTTTGGAGTAAGATTCGGCAACTTTTAGGTGCAAAACACAAGGCTCCTACCTACCTAATTCATACCTTCAGTGATGATGATGATGAAGAGGTTGAGATTAAACTTGATCCACAGGACCAGGCTAATTTGATAGGTGATGTATGGGAGAAAATTCTCTCCCACAGTAAGAGTCATCGATTTAATAATAGTCACTATCAGTTGGTCAATGAATGGAGAGATGAGAACTTAGATGATCTACAACCACTACCTACCATCGATACATCAACTCTTGAAGACACCCACCCGCTTACTAGATCTATCACACTACTTGAGAAGAGTCATGTTATTGGAAGAATGTGAAATAGAGCCCCTGGTCTTTCTGGAATAACAATGAAACAAATAAAGTTCCTACCCAGAAATTGTAAACAATCTTTGGTTAATATCTTTAATGCCATCTTGGCCTCCGGACATTTCCCAGTGGTTTTTAAGACTGCTAGGATGATCTTTCTTGCTAAACCCAATAAAAACATCCATCAGCCAGAAAATTATAGACTAGGGATGTATCAGATATCCGAATCCGCATCCACATCCGCATCCGTGGAACATCCGCACAATTTCTTACATCCGCATCCACATCCTTATTTTTTCTAAATGAGATATCCACATCCGTGTCCCCATCCGCATCCACAATCACGATTCGATATATGTCCGCATTTGCATCCGCATCCGCGCCAAACAAAGAGGATGGAGCAGATATTATAACCTAAATTACAGAGCTTGCATGTTTATTTCCCAACAGTAGGCCTGTTGCCTCATACTAGGCAGGTCTTTCACAAATACATCCCACTAACAGAATAAACGCTACCTAAGCAATAAGCTAGACAATTCCATTTACTCACATGCACGTCCCGCTGAAATCCAACCCCTCTCCCTCATGTACTTATCCAACCTAAATTTGAAACTACCCAAGGTAGTGTCTTGTGTGCTCTCTGTGGACTGAACCAAGATGCCCTCCATCGATCAACTTTACCAGCAGCTTAAAGAAGATTTGAGGGTAGCGAAGATGGAGATACAGCGATTGACTGAGGAAAACAAGAGGATTCGTAGTAGTCCTCCTGTTTTGAGTCCTAAGGTCAAGAAGGGAATGTGGTCAGTGGCTGGACAGCTTGAACGAAGTTGACAATTAAGAAGACGAAAGGAAAGATAGAAACAATGAAGAAAAAAGACTGCTGCGGAAACTGTTGTGGAAACATCTAACACATTCTCCATGCAACCCGATGAATGTGAGTCGACTACTGGGAGCGTCACGATGAACGACACCAAGGAAGGTAAGAATATTGTTGTCGTTGGGGATAGCCAGGTTAGTTACATGGAGAGGGCGTTCTGCTTGAAGGACAGGAGTAGGAGACAGAGGGTTTGCTTTCCTGGGGCTGGGACGGAGGATATTGTTAGCCATCTGGATGACATCATGAGAGTAATCCTATTATCTGTCTCAGTGCTGGAGGCAATGATGTTGGCAGACGTATGAGTGAGGACCTGATCAGCAGGTGTAAGTCAGCAATAGAGATAATTAGAAGGAAGGGTGGGAACCCTGTCATATGTGGTATTTTGCCAAGGAGATGAGTTGGAAACGAATGGTTGTCCAGGGCAATTGGTGTCAATTGCTGGCTAGACAAATATTGTAAGGAAACTGAGGTAACATTCATTGACAACTGGGACCTCTTCTATGGCAGAAATGACATGTATGCCAGTGATGGGGTTCACTTATCTAGGTCTGGGGTGGGGGCACTGGCAACTGCAGTGGGGGGAGCTGTTAGGACTTTAAACTAAGAATAGTTAGAGGTATGGGTTTTGGCCGGAAAACAGTGAAGTCCCAGTGTAGTAATATGAGTACTAGGTGGATATTGGAAAGCCAGTGACACTAGGTGACAAGGACAGTAATAGGTTTAGTGGAAAAGCAGAAATGAGCAGGAAGGGTAAACAAAAAGGAGGGTCTTTAAATATACATTATGCTAATTCCCGTAGTGCTAGGAATAAGATGGACGAGTTGAGATTAGTTGCTAGAGCAGGTAACATTGATGTATTTGCTATAACTGAGACGTGGTTTAATTCAAAAAGTCGGAACATGCCTGCAGAATGTCACATTCAGGATTTTAAAATGCTCCTAGTAGATAGAAGTATCAGGAAGGGGGGTGGGGTGGCACTGTATGTCCGAGATCGCTTGAACTGTTGCATAAAAACGGGTATAAAGTCTGAAGTAACACATACAGAGTCTGTTTGGATAGAATTTTCAGAGGGGTGTGAAAAATTTATTTTAGGTGTAATATACCGCCCCCCAAACTTTAATAGGGGCCAAGGGAGACTACTATGGGAGGAAATTGTTAAGGGCACTAGGCACAATAACATAGTAATTCTAGGAGACTTTAGCTTTAGTCATATTGATTGGAATTTCTTGACTGGTAATTTAGAATCAAACGACTTCTTAGAAGTAGTTCAGGATTGTTTTTTGAAGCAAATAACCTGCTTGACTTGGTTTTGGCAAACAAGGAAACCCTTGTAAATAATTTAGAAATTACAGAGGAACTCGGCACAAGCGATCACAAATCAGTTACCTTTAGCATTGAATGGAAGTGTGATAGTAGGGATAATTCAGTAATGGTCCCAGATTTTCGTTTAGCAGATTACAATGGGCTTAGAGAACACTTACCATCTGTAGACTGGAGTAACAAAGAGAGCTATCAGTATGACAGCTTTTTTAACACAATACATGCTGCCCAAAGGGCATTTATCCCATATAAGGAAATTAGATCGAATAGAAATGACCCCAAATGGATGAATAATAAGCTCAAATATCTTTTAGGACATAAGAAAGGAATTTATAGGCGTATCAAAAGAGGTGAGGGTCATCTTATGAATCAGTTTTCACTCAGGAGGACACTTAATATATATATGAAAGCTTACACTTTATATATAATTTCCTTTCATATAACAGTTATATCTATAAGTAACTTAAACACAATCTCTTCTCTTAATTTCTGTCTATAAACATTATAAACACTATGTGTATATATACTCAGACAAACTGACGGCCATCTGGCTTGTTGATGTGGTCAGTGTTTCTCGAGCTTGAGAGCAGTGGATGACGGGTGCCATCCCCCGTTTTCTTGTTGGGTGAGTCACCCAGCTCCCGTTTTCTTTGGGTGAACGCTGGGCGAGCGCTCGTTTTCTTTTGGCTGCCCATTCTCTGTGATTGAGTCTAGAGGGACTCATATATACTGATTTATATTGCAAAACACTAGTTTTACAGCTTTTTTCGAAGGACCTTGGCTCGTATATTATTTGTACACTGTAGCACAACATATTTGGACACCAGTGTGGCCTTTATCCGGTTCGAGCACGACCAAAATTGTTGAGAAATGGTTTACCAGCTAAGGTTAAAGATTAAATATAGGGAGTAATTAGCTGATGAGACAGCTATCGTCCACACAGCCGCCCTGGCAGACGAGGTCTTGAGAAGCTGTCGAAGTCACTTCTCAATGGGCTGTAATAGATTATATTATGTTAATAATAATTTACCCCTAGGTGTCTGATATATGTCAGCATATGTCAGACACTGATGGCTGATGACACTTGTGTGGCCTCAAAGGTCCACTTATCACCGGAGTTTATGATAAGTGACTAACTCGTAACTTATACTCAACTGCACAGTCAATAGTAGTAAATCACGAGTTAGAACCCTTACCTGGGTATATGTATCTGACCCATAGTTACACCCGGATATCCGATGAGTTGATTGAAGAATAGTGTTCTTTGAAGAATGTTGCACTACACTCTGTTGGATCGCAACACTCGTTGTTACACTGTTCATCAATAATTGTTCACAACATATCACTAAAGAAGCTGATCACACTTCTCTGTAAGTGTTTATTGAGATTCTTTTGTGCAAAACGTGCAGATCATTGTTCTTTGTTGGTTTTCCCGGCACGTCAATGTCTCTCTCAGTAGAGTCAAAAGTAATCTGACCTCATAACGTTCTATGCCAGTGCCCCTCGAACATAAAGGAAAAGCTGACCTAGTACTTTTTGCTTCCTTGCCAAACTTCCTCCATGAAGCAAAGCAGAATGCTTGATTCTTGCTGTCTTAAGCATAGACAACAATGTACACTATCTTTACCATGGTAATAAAGTGGGAGCAGGATTCTCCTTAATCGTCCTGCTAAGGTAAGAGACGGACTGTCTCTTATTAAACTACACTTTGCAACACTGGACTCTTGCAAGGAGCGGTGGTCCCTTGACCACGTCACATATTTGTACTGCATCTGGGATCAATTACTTGCTGTAGCAGTAAATAAGACTTTGCCCCTTCTGAGAGGGCTGGGCCCCTCAGGGCTGAAAGGGGGTGAAAGAGGCAGAAGGGGGCTGATACACCCCTCCTGGAGAAAATTTCTCCACAATCGGACCCTTACTCCCAGGTATCAGTGTCTTTATTGAAGAATAGTGTTCTTTGAAGAATGTCGCACTACACTTTGTTGGATTGCAATACTCGTTGTTACACTGTTCATCAAGATTTATTTACCATAATGTCACTTGTCCCCAGCATAAAGGAAAAGTTGACATAGCATTTTTCCCCTCCTTGCCAAACTTCCACTTTGAAGCAATGCAGAATGCTTGATTCATGTTGTCTTAGCATAGACAGCAATGTACACTATCTTTACATGGTAATAAAGTGGGTACACTATTTTCTTGCAAAGAGCCGCGTGACCATGCTACATGTTCGTACTGCATCTGGGATCAATTACTTGAAGTAGCAGTAAACAAGATGCTTGCCCCTTTTGAGAGGGCTGGGCCCTTCAGGGCTGAAAGGGGCTGAAGGGGTCTGATACCCCTCCTCCTGGAGAAAATTTCTCCACAGGTTATGTTCTTGACCCAGTGTATTATCAGAAGGCTGGCCGAAGGATTAGGGCCATGATCCAAGGTAGTGTTGGGCTGTCGTTCTTGGTGAGACTGTGAGACTGGTGGTGTGAGGTTTTATTCAAGATTCACTATTTGGCTGGTAGTTAGTTAGTGGAGGTTTTCCATACATGGTCCAGAGGAAGTCTTAAACATGGTGACAGGAACGGTAGGAGTGGCACTGCGTGGCGATGATAAGTGGCAGAGATGTTGCACGGCGATGGCAGCTGAATGCCTGCATGCGCTCGCACTCTAAACTGAAGCTTTTAGGCGGAGTTGAAGGTTTCGGAGACCACTCCTTTATTTATGAACCGATTACATTCATTTTTGGTGTACTATTAGAAGCTTATATTAAAGAGCCTTTGCTGAAGTTTCAATCATATCGGCCAAAAAGGAAATGAAATATGCAAAATTTACGAAAAATTACATTTGGCAGTACTCAAGTACTCAGTGGTACTTGGAAAAGTGGTTTTGACAGTTTCTGCTGATAGAACACTTCTAATTCCATCATATTTGAAGCCCCAATTATATAATAAATCTTACGTTCATGCTAAAAAAATAAAGTTTCATAACTTTTTTGACATTTTGGAAGATGTCGGTCTTGTTGCCCACACAAATCTGAAAATATTTGGGATACTTCAGAAACGTTTCTGACATTTTGTAAAGCAATCATTCTTCTATGTTTGTTGTGAAAATCAAGTCAATTCATTCATAAATAAGGATAGAGAATCCATAAATAGGTAAATAACTTACTTTCGAGATATAGGCCGAAGCGCGCGGCACCCCAGGTGCCCGGGAAATATTTTTTTTCCCCGAAAAATTCGCTTTATTTTACACTTTTTGCGTGACCTACGAGTGTTTATTACAGTTAATCATCGTAAATCCGTTTTCTCTCATCACTGATGAGAGAGGTCGGACCCTCTCTTCACCTTCAGGGGAAATATCGATAGAAATTTTTTCCTCGGGGCGTCATATTATGCTATATATTTTTTTTTAAGGTGTACTTTTTATGTTTATATGCTATTATTATATTGCATTATATCATAATAGATCAATTGTGATAGATAAATAAGCCTTATAATTGATATTAGCGTGGGTATGGAATATTTTGTTGGCTGGAGGTCTCGGCCATTTTGTGCACTATTCCCAGGGGTTCCCGATTGGTTCCTTGATCATATTATCTCCGCCCACTCTGGCATGATCTCAGACAGTGAATTTGTATTATATTAGACATAAAGATATAAGAAAACGATAACAATAACACGGGGAAAAAACGTAAACAAAGCCGAGTCAGCGCTTCTTACGCAATATGACGCGTCAGCACTGTCACCATGCCTGTTATAAATGGCTGTAATTCCTTTTAGAAACATCGTACAAGGATAATAATTATACCAGAGTGTAGCCAGAAAGTTCAGCTATTTTTTGGTAACAATAACTCAATTTTCATATTTCTTCGAGTGTTTTCTCTCTCCACGCTCCGAAACCTTCAACTCCCCCTTTAGTGAAGATGCTCCTAGTATTTTCTCCCAAAGATTTCTATATGTGTTACCACATTAAACAGGACACATATGAAAAAATAAAAAGGCTAACTTTATTTACTAACACACATGGCGTTTCTCTCCGAGGTAGTATGACTCAAAAACAAAGATAACATTCCCCGGCATACCCGCAGTTTCTGTCTTGCGGAAAAGTGCTGAGATCACAGTTCAGATGATTTTTTAAATCTCAAAATCCCCACCACTTTTACAGATTGCACGAACTATACTTCTCACCTCAAAGATTCAAGTCTAGTTAATTGATTATATTTTTGTTGTGTTGCTGCAATTATTTTGAAAAATTGATACCCATTTTATATGGCAACCTTTAAGTGGCACATGGGCGCTGCAACAATTAACTGCAACAATTAACTGCAACAATTAACTGCTGACGTGAGATGGTATATGCAGTAGTCTTTACTAACACAAAGGTGACTATGGTAACCACAGACCCTATGGCAGGGAGAGCGAAGGTTCAGAGACGAGTTACCACTGTTTACCAGTTAGACTCAGTGGTCTGGAGTTAATAGGTCTCAGGCAGCATTGCCTTTTTAGTAAGTCATTTACACAACTACTATTTGATGTATACTGTGTATTAAATGCAGACACTAACAAAAAAAAATACAGATAGTAAAACAAAATTTACATTGATCAATTTTATTAAACAAGTATTAGAAAGCATTCCTAATGCAGGTTTAACGTTTGTGATATTTTTGAGATATACACCTAGCAGGCAGCTCTCACTGATCCTAGTACAGTGAGAAGAAAAATGCGCTAAGCAAGCAACCCATACTGGTTCTAGTGTAGTGGGAGTGAGAGGAATTATACTAGCAGGCAAGCCAAACTTATCCTGATATACTGAGACTAGAGTAGATGCCATTGGTATGCATCCCATTCAAATCTTTGTGTACCGAGAGTAACTGAGAGGCACGTAGTTGGCTGGTTCACTAATCTTAGTACAGTGGGAAACGCATCTAGCAGGAAGCCAATACTTGTCCTAATATAGCGGGAATGACAAATGTGTGCCTAGTAGGGATCCCATATAGGTCATAGTACATTGGAAGTGAGAGAGATGCTTCAGGTAGGTAGCCCACACTGGTCCTAGTTTAGCGGAAGAGAGAGAGAGATTTCCTTAGCTCGCTTCTCAAACAGGTTCTAGTATAATGGAAGTGAAAGAGAAGGCGTTACGAGACAGCCCACGCTTGTACTAGAGTTCTGGAAATGAAACAAATGCCTCTAGGAGGCAACTGTTTTGCAACTGACAAATATGCCCAAAGTTCTCAGCCAACATTGGCTCCAGTTTCATTGGAGAGATAGAGTGGGATACCACTTGCAGGCAGTCCACACCGAAACTAGTTCTGTGGATGTTTGAGGGATGCATTTAACAGTCAGCACACACTGGACCAAGTGTTTTGGGAGTTAGAGGGATGCCAATAGCACTCAGCCCACACTGGTCCCAGTGTCATGGTCCTAGTATTACATGGGAGTAAGAATAATATATGCTCATAGCACTCAGCTCACACTATTCCTAGTGATATGGAAGCGAGAGCGATGTCCATAAAAGTCAGCTCAAATTGCTCCTTGTGAAGTACGAGAGAAATGCTCATAGCTTACATTTCACACTCATCGGATGTGGAAATGACAGAGATGTTCAAAGTACTCAGCTCACACTGGTCCTATGGACGTTGGGGCAAGAGATGCCTATAGCACTTAGCTCACGCTGGTCCTATGGGCGTTGGAGCAAGAGATGCCTATAGCACTTAGCTCACACTGGTCTAATGGCATAGAAGTGAGAAAGGTATTTTTAACGCGTGTATAGTAACAGGGATCCCTTTAATAAACATAAACGCAGCATATATGCATAAATACCTTGTTTAAACATGGAAAACATGTTCATGCGAGGTACACATGTTTATGAATGTTACACTATTTAAACAGATACCATTCATAAACATTTCACATGAGAAGGATACCCACTATAATAAGGGATATCCTCCATGATCTTGGTTAACCTGTTTTAATGACTATTTTATATAAACATTATTACTCTACAAGACAAACAATTTAAACAGTTGAAATATTCAGTTATAAAGTTGTCAAAATATCATTTCCTCTTGAACATTAAAAGACGAACAACTGTACCTGGAAACAACTAATTATTGTCAAAGAAATGCTCATTGTCATGTAATAATTCAGTGTGAATGTTCAGTCTTGTGGCCATTATTGATGTGTCGTCGTGGTTGTGGCATCAATAGTTGTGTGCTGGTGGTGGTCATTGATGTGTTAAGGTGGTGATCAGTGTTGAGTGTGAGTGATGGTTGGTGTTATGGGGTTTGGATGGTAATCAGTGTTGTGTGGGGAATTTTTCAAATGCCTGAACCATCATCAGAGGCTGAGAAAGAAGAATGGTGAGCCCAACAACATGATGAAGTAGAATCAGGACGATCTAATGGTGAGGGATGGTGACATCTCTGCGAACCATCATCTCTAGCTTGGATAATGGTGTGACAACCCACACACCTGGGTGAAAGGATTGCCAGGACAACACCTCGTGGTAGCTAACACTTGTGGTAACATGTGGGGAGGTGGGTGAGGCCACACCACAGCGTGCGAACCACCATCCGCCACCATTACGAATTTCGGCAGCACAATTCCCTGTGGAGTGTAAGGTGACACTGATTACACCACAATAAAGAAAATAAGATACTTTTAATGTGACACATATTAATATAAGTGGTAATTCAGGGAAAACAGACGAGCATCATGAGCCCAGGGACTGCGCCTCAGTGTTTTGATAGCTAAGCAAGTTACAGACGTAATGAAGTATTTAAAAGGTAATGATATGATAATGTAAATGAATACATATATTGCCAGTAAAATTTATCAATAAGCGAAAAACTCAGCGACTCAACTAATGTTATTATTACCAAGAATATACGCAATCTCCATAATTAGTAACCGGCACTTGAGTGACTTACGCATGTGCTCATGCGCATAGCAAAGAGGAAAATCTGTTAGAATAAGCAGAAAAAGTTTGTGTATGTAGAAAGGTGGGTGCGGGAGGGAAGAAGAGCAACTGGTGGAAAAATAAGGTAATAGCAGTGGTTAGGGAAAAATATCTAGTATGTGAATGTATGCATTATTGGTAGTGTAAAAGAAGAACAAATGATAGTGTGAGGTTCTGTCAATAAATTTTGCTGAGAATAAGCAAAGGTTTTAGAGAGTAGGAAAGGAATGTATTTCTCAGTTGAAAACATAATATGGGTAGTTGGATCTACTGGAGAGATGGCGGGAATATTCTGAGCTGTTAAATGTTGATGAAGAAAAGGAGGCAGTGATGTCATGGATTAACCAGGAAGTTCTAACATCCTTTAGGAGTAGGGAAGTGCATGATGTAAGAGTGATGGAGGTGCGTGAGGATGTGTTTAAAATGAAAAGGGTTAAAGCAGCAGATATTTATGGAATCATGACAGAAATGTTAAAAGCAGGTGGCGATGAAGTTATGGAATGGTTAGTACTTTTGTTCAACAAATATATGAAAGAGGGAAAGGTAACTAGCGACTAGGAGAGAACTGGATCACTCCTTTGCATAACGGAAAAAAAGTGTAAAAAGATTGTAAAAATTATAGGGAAATAAGCCTGTTGAGTATACCAGGTAAACTGTAAGGTAGATTTACCAAGAAAAGAGTGAAGGGTAGGATGGAGAGCAGGGTTGCAGGTCGATGTAAACCAAGTGTTTACATTGAGCATATAAATAAACAATATGAAGATAAAGAAAAGAAAATTTTCGTTGTTTTCATGGAGTTAGAAAAGGCATTTGTTAGGGTGGATAGAGAAGCAATGTGTTAGATGTTACAAGTGTATGTTACTGAATACTGTTAAGATATTTGTGACCATAGTTAGGATCAGGTTCTGAAATAAAGGAGAGGGATCATTTTTTAGTAAAAGTAAGACTTAGACAAGGATGCATGATGTCACCATTGTTGTTTAACATATTAATAGATGGTATTGTAAAAGAAGTGATTGTTAGGGAGTTGGAAGGAGGCATGGGATTATAATATGGGGAATCTAAGACAAAATGACAGTTGTCACAGATCACTTTTGCTGATGAAATTGCGCTTTTTCCGGAGTTCTGAAGAGCAGTTGAAACGGTTGGTGGACGAATTTAGAGGTGGTATAAATAAATGAAATTAAAAGTGAACATAACAAACAGCTACGTAGTGAGGGCAACAAACGAGATAAGTAATGAATGACTGGATATCAGAACGGAAGGAGGTAGTAGGGGGAAGAGAATGTATTCACCTATTTGGAAGCGGATATGTCGGCTGATGGGTATATGAAAGACAAGGTGATCCATTAAATTGATGAAGGGAAAAAGATAAATGGTGCAATAAACCTTATCAATGGAGGCATAGAGGGGAATGTAGAAGAGTATAGTGGTTCTGGAGGTGGGAAGTACATGCAGGTACTGAATGTATTTCCCACTTCCAGAACTCAAGTCAGGCTAACAGGTCTCCAAGAATTCTTTCTAAAAATGTTACAGTGCTCTCACTCCAACAGCTCATCAAGCCGCAAAAATCAATTACTTCCAATCTGTGTCTTCAAATCTGCAGCCGAAATCCATCCCTCACCGAGCTGTATAATCGAGTCTCGGCTCCCAGCCCCTCCACTTATATTACTTTCGCTGGTATTATTAGTTCCGAGCCTCGAGGCTTTAGCACTAATTAAATCAGCAGCTAGAAGGGGTGCCAACATCATTTCACGTTGCAGTTCAAAACATTATTAATATTGGATGGAAAAAAATTAAGGTATTGTTTAGAAATCTCTCGTGCTCTTCCCCAAGTGACTAAGTCTTACAGCATCACAATCTTTTTCAATTATGAAATCATCTTTCACTGCTTTGTGAGATTTCGCTTTTTGAAGCCAATTTTTTAGCATACATGTTTGATGAAAAATCTATTGTGGTTCATTTTTCTGAAAGGATTGACAAAACCTAATGAGGAATTGATTTGTCTTAATATTATGTACCACATCTTTAAAATCAATGTGGAGTATAAACTCTCTAATTTCAATGAAAGTAAAACCATAACCTGCTTCTAGAAGTGCGTGAAAGCTATATTTTGCTTATTTAAATCAAATGAATTTGGACGATTAGTTACCATCCTAGGGCTGTTTCCGTTAATGTTAACCAATCACACAATTTTCATTCTTATAATTTACATGTGTCTTGAAATCAGCAGCAAAAATCCTTCCCTCATCACATTGGTCTGAGACACTCGAATATTGCATCACAGAATAAATTTGCCGCTAATAGCAATATGTTGACTAGCTTTTCATCACAAACTCTGAATTTTGTCACTCGAATACTTCTCATATTACACTAGGAGATTCTTGGCTGTTGTACCGAACTCGGAGAAAGTGGTCGCGACATACACCTGCCTAAATAAACAAGATGTAATGACTGGTTACAGCCTTCATGTGTATCATGATGACTGGTTACAACCTTCATGTGAATCATGATGACTGGTTACAACCTTCATGTGTATCATGATGATTGGTTACAACCTTCATGTGTATCATGATGATTGGTTACAACCTTCATGTGTATCATGATGATTGGTTACAACCTTCATGTGTAGCATGATGATTGGTTACAACCTTCATGTGTATCATGATGATTGGTTACAACCTTCATGTGTATCATGATGATTGGTTACAACCTTCATGTGTATCATGATGATTGGTTACAACCTTCATGTGTATCATGATGACTGGTTACAACCTTCATGTGTATCATGATGACTGGTTACAACCTTCATGTGTATCATGATGACTGGTTACAACCTTCATGTGTATCATGATGACTGGTTACAACCTTCATGTGTATCATGATGATTGGTTACAACCTTCATGTGTAGCATGATGATTGGTTACAACCTTCATGTGTATCATGATGATTGGTTACAACCTTCATGTGTATCATGGTCAAATGCTGTAGCTGTTCCTTTCCAAGTGGAGTTCAATGTTTTGTTCATTGTATAACGTTTATAGCAGTCATTGTCTCTATGGTAATACATGCAGTCATCATCTTGCCTCATATCTAAAGCATCACATAACTATTTCTGACCAGTGTCAGAAGATAACAATTTGGTTTCCTTTGGTTTTCCCTTTACATATTTCACACTGCAACTTGCTGAAGCTCTACAAAGGCTTCAAACACAGTAGCACAACTTTTATGAAATTACTGTCTACCTGCATGATGGATTTGTTACTGGGTTCCCACAAGCTTGGAGAGGAGTGTTCATCATTTTTATTTCACAACAGCCTGAAAAATATTACATACTTGTTCCAATTATTCTAAATAATCAACAAATGTATAATTTAACAGTAAATAGCAAAATGTCTAGTTGTCAACTAAATAAATAAAGAATTAAAATTGCCAAGAAATTGTAGACAAGAATTCGTAGCCAGCAGCCACCCTGGGAGGTACTACCGTCCTGCCAAATACATGTGAAAATATACATGTACATGGATACATATACATGGATGTGTATACTGTCTATGTATACATACGCATCTGAATTTTCTCCTATTTTCAAATTAGTGTTTGTTCTTATCTATTTCCCTTCATCTCCATTTGGAAGTGGAAGAAGAACCTTCCATCTGTAAGCCATGAATATCGTAAGATGGGACTAAGATGACGAGAACAATAGGCTAGTAACCCCTTCTGTTTAAATTACTGAAAATAAAATTAAGAAAACTTTATGAAACTGGGATGTTTGAATGTGCGTGGATGTAGTGCAGGTGATAAGAAAGAGATGATTGCCAGCTTTATTAATGAAAAGAAGTTGGATGTCCTGGCTCTAAGCAAAACAAAGCTAAAGGTGGTAGGGGAGTTTCAGTGTGGAGCAGTAAATGTGATTTTGTCGGAACTGTCTGAGAGAGTTAGAGCAAAGGAAGAGGTAGCAATAATGATGAAGGATCAGTTATGGATGAAAATACGAGTCGGATGAAAAACGTGGGTTTTGATAAATGTTTATATACCTGGAGAGCAGTGTAAAGGAGAGAAAGAGATTATAAGAGATATTAAGAGAGTGTTCAAGAAGTTTTGAACCATGTGAGGGAGTAATTGTGGTATAGCACCTGTATAATACAGTGGGAGAAACGGTTCTAGAGGGTGTGTGTGCTGGGTAAGTTTGAGGTGCCAGGGGTAAATGATAATTGAGTCCTTGGATTGAACATTGTATAGAAAGAGGTTTGGTAATATGTAATAAATATTTTAAGAAAAGAAAAATGATAAATAAGTACACGAGAAATGATGTAGGGCGTAATGACAGTAGTTTGTTGGACTATGTATTGAAAAATAAAAAGCTGATGGGTAAACTTCATTTTTTAGTTGTAGCTACAGTGAGAGTAAAAAGTAGATGTGATACAAGGAGAATATCATCAAGTGAGAGGTGAAGGTTTATAAGCTAACCATACCCCGGCCGGGATTGAACCCGCGGTCAGAGAGTCTCAAAACTCCAGCCCGTCGCGTTAGCCACTAGACCAGCTAGCCACAATAAGATTCATCCAACTAGGTATATTTCTACACCATAGGAAGGTTAGCACAGGCACCACTGTGACCACAAATGCAAGTTTTTACAGACGAATCTCCAGCTAGTGTGGCCGTGACGAACTCTAGTTCATTTGTGGTCACAGTGGTGCCTGTGC
Organism: Cherax quadricarinatus; assembly: GCF_038502225.1. Lineage (NCBI taxonomy): Eukaryota > Metazoa > Arthropoda > Malacostraca > Decapoda > Parastacidae > Cherax > Cherax quadricarinatus. The sequence goes on from NW_027196264.1 coordinate 61,788, forward strand.
TAACCTTCCTATGGTGTAGAAATATACCTAGTTGGATGAATCTTATTGTGGCTAGCTGGTCTAGTGGCTAACGCGACGGTCTGGAGTTTTGAGACTCTCTGACCGCGGGTTCAATCCCGGCCGGGGTATGGTTTGTTTGCAATCGTGTCATTACGATTTCGCGAGTCATGTTTATAAGCTAAAATAGGAGTCAGACAAATAACTAATGGAAAAAAGATGGGCTAATGAGAGTACAGGTAATGAGGTTGAAGAGGTATGTGACAGATTTAAGAATGTAATGTTACAGTGCTCAGCAGAAATGTGTTGTTACAGGAAAGTGGGTGCGGGAGGGAAGAAGAGCGATTGGTGGAATGATAATGTAAAGAGAGTAGTAAAGTTATCATATGATAGGTTTTTACAGAGTAGAATTGATATGAGGAGGGAGGAGCATATGAAGAGAGAGACAGTGGTGAAGGAATGTAAACGGATAACAAATGAGAGTGTGGGTGAGATGCTATCAACAAATTTTGATGGTAATAAGAGAATTAATAATTTGAGAAAGCCTAGGGATTGAATGGATTTTACAATTTAAAATAGAAGAGTAGAGTTATTAGATGGAGAGTTGGAAGTATTGGGAAGATGGAGGGAATATTTTGAAGACTGTTAAATGTTGATGAACATAGAGAAACTGTGATTTCATGCACTGGCCACGGAAGTATAACCTTTCGTAGAGGAAGAAAAAGTTGTGAGTGTGGGGGAAGTTTATGAGGCTGTGGAGAGAATGAAAGTGGGTAAAGCAGCTGCAAATGATGGGATAAAGAAGTAATGTTATAAACAGCTCGGGATATAGGCTTTTATTTAATAAATGTATGAAAAAGGGGAAGGTACATAGGGATTGGCAGAGAACATGTATAGTTCCTTTGTATACAAGCAAGAGGGTCAAACAAGAGTGTATAAATTATAAGGGAATAAGCCTGTTGAGTATTCCTAGTAAGGATTATGGTAGAGTTATTAATGAAAGAATTAAAAGTGAGATGGAAAGCAAGATCGCATATGAACAAGGAGGAATTAGGAAGTTTGGTGGTGTGTAGACCAAGTGTTTATAGTGAAGCATATAAGTGAACAGTATTTAGGTAAGGGTAAAAGGTTTACGTTGCATTTATGGATTTCGAAAACGGAATATATTAGGGCGGAAAGTGGAGCAATGTGGCAGACGTTGTAAGTATATGGAATAGGTGTAGGTTGCTAAAAACAGTTAAATTGTTTTTACGAAGATAGTGATGCTCAGGCTAAAGTATGTAGGAGAGAGGGAGAATAGTTCTCAGTAAAAGCAGGTCTCAGATAGTGATGCATAATGTCATCCATAACCGATCCATCAACATTATTGCTGCCACTTCCTTAGCTCTAACTCTCTCAGATAGTCCTGACCTAATGCCATTTACTTCTCCACACTGAAACTCCCCTACCACCTTCAGCTATGTTTTGCTAAGAGCTAAAACATCCAACTTCTTTTCATTAATAAAGCTGGCAATCATCTCTTTCTTATCACCTGCACTACATCCACGCACATTCAAACATCCCAGTTTTATGAAATTTTCTTAATTTTATTTTTAGTGATTTATACAGAAGGGGTTACTAGCCTATTCTCGTCATTTTAGTCCCATCTTACAACATTCATGGCTTACAGATGGAAGGTTCTTCCACTTCCCAGTGGAGATGAAATGAAATAGATAAGAAAATTCAGATGCGTATGTATACATAGACAGTATACACATCCATATATATGTAGCGTGCTTAAATATAAGTAGAAGTAACAATACATACGTGTTTTCTTACTTGTAAAACAATTACAGGTTTCCGTTTCACATGTATTTGGCAGGACGGTAGTACCTCCCAGGGTGGCTGCTGGCTACGAATTCTTGTCTACAATTTCTTGGCAATTTTAATTCTTTATTTATTTAGTTGACAACTAGACATTTTGCTATTTACTGTTAAATTATACATTTGTTGATTATTTAGAATGATTGGAACATGCATGTAATATTTTTCAGGCTGTTGTGAAATAAAAATGATGAACACTCCTCTCCAAGCTTGTGGGAACCCAGTAACAAATCCATCATGCAGGTAGAAAGTAATTTCATAAAAGTTGTGCTACTGTGTTTGAAGCCTTTGTAGAGCTTCAGCAAGTTGCAGTGTGAAATATGTAAAGGGAAAACCAAAGGAAACCAAATTGTTATCTTCTGACGCTGGTCAGAAATAGTTATGTGATGCTTTAGATATGAGGCAAGATGATGACTGCATGTATTACCATAGAGACAATGACTGCTATAAACGTTATACAATGAACAAAACATTGAACTCCACTTGGAAAGGAACAGCTACAGCATTTGACCATGATACACATGAAGGTTGTAACCAATCATCATGATACACATGAAGGTTGTAACCAATCGTCATGATACACATGAAGGTTGTAACCAATCATCATGATACACATGAAGGTTGTAACCAGTTATCATGATACACGTGAAGGTTGTAACCAATCATCATGATACACATGAAGGTTGTAACCAATCATCATGATGCACATGAAGGTTGTAACCAATCATCATGATACACATGAAGGTTGTAACCAGTTATCATGATACACATGAAGGTTGTAACCAGTCATCATGATACACATGAAGGTTGTAACCAGTCATCATGATACATATGAAGGTTGTAACCAGTCATCATGATACACATGAAGGTTGTAACCAGTCATCATGATACACATGAAGGTTGTAACCAATCATCATGCTACACATGAAGGTTGTAACCAATCATCATGATACACATGAAGGTTGTAACCAGTCATCATGCTACACATGAAGGTTGTAACCAATCATCATGCTACACATGCTACACATGCTACACACAAGAGATTCAAAGAAGTGTTCACAGAGGAGACAGAAGGGGCTCCAGAAAGACGGAGAGGTGGGGCACACCACCAAGTGCTGGACACAGTGCACACAACCGAGGAAGAAGTGAAGAGGCTTCTGAGTGAGCTAGATACCTCAAAGGCAATGGGGCCAGATAACATCTCCCCATGGGTATTGAGAGAGGGAGCAGAGGCGCTTTGTGTACCCCTAACAACAATATTCAATACATCTATCGAAACAGGGAGATTGCCTGAGGGATGGAAGACAGCAAGTGTAGTCCCAATCTTTAAAAAAGGAGACAGACATGAAGCATTAAACTACAGACCAGTGTCACTGACATGTATAGTATGCAAAATCATGGAGAAGATTATCAGGAGAAGAGTGGTGGAACACCTAGAAAGGAACGATCTCATCAACAGCAGCCAACATGGTTTCAGGGACGGGAAATCCTGTGTCACAAACCTACTGGAGTTCTATGACATGGTGACAGCAGTAAGACAAGAGAGAGAGGGGTGGGTGGATTGCATTTTCTTGGACTGCAAGAAAGCGTTTGACACAGTTCCACACAAGAGATTGGTGCAAAAACTGGAGGACCAAGCAGGGATAACAGGGAAGGCACTACAATGGATCAGGGAATACTTGTCAGGAAGACAGCAGCGAGTCATGGTACGTGGCGAGGTGTCAGAGTGGGCACCTGTGACCAGCGGGGTCCCACAGGGGTCAGTCCTAGGACCAGTGTTGTTTCTGGTATTTGTGAACGACATGACGGAAGGAATAGACTCTGAGGTGTCCCTGTTTGCAGATGACGTGAAGTTGATGAGAAGAATTCACTCGATCGAAGACCAGGCAGAACTACAAAGGGATCTGGACAGGCTGCAGACCTGGTCCAGCAATTGGCTCCTGGAGTTCAATCCCACCAAGTGCAAAGTCATGAAGATTGGGGAAGGGCAAAGAAGACCGCAGACGGAGTACAGTCTAGGGGGCCAGAGACTACAAACCTCACTCAAGGAAAAAGATCTTGGGGTGAGTATAACACCAGGCACCTCTCCTGAAGCGCACATCAACCAAATAACTGCTGCAGCATATGGGCACCTAGCAAACCTCAGAACAGCATTCCGACATCTTAATAAGGAAGCATTCAGGACCCTGTACACCGTGTACGTTAGGCCCACATTGGAGTATGCGGCACCAGTTTGGAACCCACACCTAGCCAAGCACGTAAAGAAACTAGAGAAAGTGCAAAGGTTTGCAACAAGACTAGTCCCAGAGCTAAGAGGTATGTCCTACGAGGAGAGGTTAAGGGAAATCAACCTGACGACACTGGAGGACAGGAGAGATAGGGGGGACATGATAACGACATACAAAATACTGAGAGGAATTGACAAGGTGGACAAAGACAGGATGTTCCAGAGATTGGACACAGTAACAAGGGGACACAGTTGGAAGCTGAAGACACAGATAAATCACAGGGATGTTAGGAAGTATTTCTTCAGCCACAGAGTAGTCAGTAAGTGGAATAGTTTGGGAAGCGATGTAGTGGAGGCAGGATCCATACATAGCTTTAAGCAGAGGTATGATAAAGCTCACGGCTCAGGGAGAGTGACCTAGTAGCGATCAGTGAAGCGGCGGGGCCAGGAGCTCCGACTCGACCCCCGCAACCTCAACTAGGTGAGTACAACTAGGTGAGTACATGAAGGTTGTAACCAGTCATCATGATACACATGAAGGTTGTAACCAGTCATCATGATACACATGAAGGTTGTAACCAGTCATCATGATACACATGAAGGTTGTAACCAGTCATCATGATACACATGAAGGTTGTAACCAGTCATCATGATACACATGAAGGTTGTAACCAGTCATCATGATACACATGAAGGTTGTAACCAATCATCATGATACACATGAAGGTTGTAACCAGTCATCATGATACACATGAAGGTTGTAACCAATCATCATGATACACATGAAGGTTGTAACCAGTCATCATGATACACATGAAGGTTGTAACCAGTCATCATGATACACATGAAGGTTGTAACCAATCATCATGATACACATGAAGGTTGTGACCAGTCATCATGATAAACCTGAAGGTTGTAACCAATCATCATGATACACATGAAGGTTGTAACCAGTCATCATGGTACACATGAAGGTTGTAACCAGTCATCATGATACACATGAAGGTGTTGAAGCTGTAACCAGTCATTATATCTTGTTTATTTAAGCAGGTGTATGTAGCATCCACTTTCTCCGAGTTCAATACAGCAACAAAGAATCTCCTAGTGTAATATCAATTGAAATTCAAATTCATTTATTTTTTTGCAAGTGGTACATTGATATTATATTTTTATAATGATGGGTTGCAGTGCAAAGAGAGCCTCTATTATGCCTCTATTATGCCTCTATTATGCCTTGGCATTATGGGCTGACTTAATTTAATGGCTTACTGACAACTTATCACTAAAGAAATTATCACAGTTGTACAGTAGTTCTATTAATTATAAGTGAATCTAATTTATACAAACCAAACGATATATTTAATTTTTTCAAAAATACTTTTTATGAAACATGATTCAGTAGTAGTGTACAGTAGTTAACTGTAATTTACAGTAGTTAGTTAGTTAGTTAAAGATTAGCCGGTATTCTCCCGGCCCGGGCCTTTTCCAAGTGGTGGCCCGGCCTGGGCTCCCTGTTTAGGGAGTGTCTGAGACCTAAGTCTCCCATGGGAGGAGGCTCAAGTACCTCCTCATCTTTGGGACCAACTGTCCCCAGGCCTAGCCACAAGCTAGGCCTCTCTGGTCTGCCATCCCCGCCCCAAGGGGGCTAATGGGAATGACAGTCTTATGAGCTAAAGGCTCGGGCTCAGGCACCTACCCTACCCTAGAAGGGTTAGGCATGGTGTCGATGAATTTACAGTATGAGACTGTTACAATTTGGTGAAGGACAATACTGGTTTTGGTAGGTATGTATACTTCTATGTGGTTGTCTATATATGAAGTTTTAAGATTTAGGTAATTGGTAGATTTATAGGTCATGTTAAATATTGAGTATTGAATATTTAGTCTAGGGTGATTAAGTGGCTTTTGAGAAGAGTCTTAAATTGATTTTCAGACCGGGTTACTTTGGTATTTTCTGGTAATGAAATCCAAATTTTGCGGCCCTTTATGTGCATAGAATTTTTACAGTGTGATATGGACACGAGGTACATTAAAAAGAGATCTGTGTCTCGTGTTATGGTCGTGTGTCCTGTTAAAGGTTGGTGAAGAAAAGTTTGAGTGGAGGGTTTATGTTTGCGTGCACAAATAACCCGCACATAGAAGAGAGGAGCTTACGACGACGTTTCGGTGCGACTTGGACCATTTACAAAGTGTGACTTTGTAAATTGTCCAAGTCGGACCGAAACGTCGTCGTAAGCTCCTCTTTTCTATGTGCGGGTTATTTGTGTATTAAATTCAATTCAATTCAATTCAAGTTTATTCTCTATAAGGGTTACTATGTGGTGTTTACAGGTTTTGGGTATTGTGTGGTTTACATGTTATAAAATACTAATTACAGAGGGGGCCACTAGGACACCTAGCATGGCTAGGCATTTCGAGCAGACTTAAATTAATTCTTAACATTAAATCCTTACAGATTATGGTATTAAGGCTAAGTGACTACATCATAATTTGTGAGTTTAGCAATGTGAATGCTTTTGTTTTGGCACAATACAAAGTGTCTATATTGGAGTATCATAGGCAAACTAATGACTAGTTAGGATTTATTATTTTAAGATTAAGATTAGTATTTCTGGGCTTATAGTCAGTGGGTGAGTGAGTGTAATTGTGAACCACCAGGTGGTTATCATGTAGTTAGTTGTCGGGGTGGATCAGGGAGATAAGATGTTTTCTAACTGTAGTTTGGAAAGTGATGAATGTGTCTGCAGTTCTAGAGTTTACAGGTAGCGTGTTCCAGATTTTAGGTCCTTTGAAATACATTGAATTTTTGTAAAGGTTTAGTCGAACACGGGGAATGTCATAAAGATGTTTGTGTCTGGTGTTATGCCTGTGGATCCTGTCACAACTATCAAGAAAGCATTTTAGGTCAAGGTTAATATTGGAATTTAAGGTCCTGAAGATATAGACTGCACAGTAGTAAGTGTGGATGTTCTGAACAGGGAGTAAGTTTAGATCTATGAAGAGTGGGGGGATGGGGCGTGTTCCCAGGGATGGGATTTAGTGGTTATTCTTACTGCGGCTTTTTGTTGGGTTATTATTGGCTTTAGGTGTGCTGCTGCAGTTGAACCCCAAGCACAGATAGCATAGGTGAGGTATGGATATATAAGTGAATGGTATAGTGTGAGAAGTGCAGTTTGCGGCAAGTAGTATCGTATCTAGGAGAGGATCCCCACCGTTTTGGATACTTTTTTTGTTATATGTTGGATATGGGTGCTGAAATTTAGGTTGTTGTCGAGGTATAGGCCAAGGAATTTGCCCTCATTATGTCTGGTAATTAGAGTGTTGTCGATCTTAATGTTAAGTTGCGCAACACCTGCTCTGCTACCAAACATAATATAGTAGGTTTTGCCAGTGTTAAGTGTAAGTTTATTGGCTGTCATCCAAGTCGATATTTTGAGCAACTCGTTAACGATGGTGTTTAGAGTCGTGTTTAGGGTGGCAAGATTAGGGTGGGAGATGACATAAGTCGTGTCGTCAGCAAAGAGAATGGGTTTCAGGTGCTGGGATATGTTTGGAAGATCATTGATGTAAATGAGGAAGAGCAGGGGTCCAAGGACACTTCCCTGCGGAACTCCAGTATCAAGTGGCCGTACTGATGAGGCTGTGTCTTTAATGGTGACATACTGATACCTATTAGAAAGGTAGGATTTAAAATATGCAAGCGCATGGCCTCTTATACCATAGTGGTCAAGTTTGTGGAGTAGGATGCCGTGGTCTACTGTGTCACACGCTTTTCTTAGGTCAATAAAAATTCCTAGCGGATATTCCTTATTTTCCAATGCTGTGTAAAGCAGGTCTAGCATTTTTATAATTGCATCATTAGTGCTTTTATTTTTCCTGAATCCAAGTTGGTAGGGGCTGAGTATGTTTTGTGACGTTATAAATTAATATAGTCTCCTGTGCACGAGTTTCTCGAAGATTTTAGATAGCAATGGTAAGTTTGATATTGGCCTATAGTTGTTTACGTCTGTAGGGTCACCACCTTTATGTATTGGTGTAACCCTTGCTGTCTTAAGTAGTGTCGGGAAAGTGCTAGTTTCTAGTGACTTGTTAAAAAGTAATGTAATAGCATGCAAAAGGACATGGGCCGCTTGCTTGTACAATAATGGTGGGACGTGAGACAGATTCCCCGAGTTATTTTTAAGTGCCTTTATGATCGTGGTGACTTCCGAGGGCTCAGTTGGTACAAGATAGAAGGAATTTGGGAAATTCCCATCTAGGTAGTCCCCGGCACAGGCATTGATACGTGGGATTTTACTGGCGAGATTAGATCCTATGTTTGAGAAGAAGTCGTTTATCTTGTTAGCTGTATCAGTGGGATGTAGTGGTGTTTCATGAGGTTTAGTTAGAACAATATTCTTGGGTTTTTTTCAGTTTGTGGGTCCCCAGAATCTGGGAAAGTGTTTTCCAGGTCATTTTTATATCTCCTCTTGTGTCAGTGAATCTGCTGGAGTAGTACAGTTGTTTGGCTTTCTTTATTAATTTGGTGAGAACTGTTGAATATTGCTTAAGAATATCTTTGTGTATTAAGCCCTGTCTATACTGCTTTTCATATTAGTGTTTCTTATCTATGGATTTCAGAATGCTGCTGGTTAGCCATGGGCAACCAAGCCGTTTATTCGTGATCTGTTTCGTTTTTATAGGACAGTGTTTGTTGTATAGTCTATGTATTTTGTTAAGAAAAATGTCTGTCCAATCGTCAGTACCGTTGGCATTGGAGAATTCTGTAGGCCAGTCAACAGTCTCTAGGTCTGCTGTGAACTTCCTTATTGAGGCCTCGTCATGGAGTCTAAATGAAACTTTGTTGTATTCGAGTGGTGGCTTACTAATGTTTGTTAAGAGGAAGGTTGGGTAGTGGTCAGTAGTGCTGTCTGTGATTATCCCTGATTTAAGGGGGGTTAGTATATTGGTCCATATGTGGTCTATTATGGTTGCACTTGTCTCAGTCAGCCTGGTTGGTTTAGTTATTGTTGGTATGAGAAGTGTGTTGTTCATATTGTTGATGAAATCCGTTACAGTCTGATCATCTGGTAAGCCAAGGTTGATATTGAAGTCTCCAGCTAAGAGAAGGTGGTGCTTGTTCATTTGTCTGTTTGTTATCAGTCACGGTATTGTGCCTTTTTTTGTTATTTATATTTGCGTGTATTGTTCTATGTATATAGTAGGCACATGAATAAGTATGGATGTTCTTAATGGTGAGCAGATTCAGACTTTTGAATATTGGTGGAGTATACTGGAGGGAGTGGGAATTTGTTATCATTCTGACTGCTGCCTTTTGCTGGGTTTTTAGTGGCCTTAGGTGATTTAATGTTGTTGATCCTCATGAACAAATTCCATATGTGAGATAAGGATAGCTGATTGTGGAACATAGTATCGTATCTTTGATAGCATGCTTACAGTCTTGGAGATTTTTTTTTTTTTGGTTATTTGTTGTATATGTGTCTGGAACTTGAGGCGACTGTCTAGGTGGATTTCTAGGAATTTTCCCTCTTTGAGTCTTGTGACGGATGATCCGTTTAGCGTTATGTTAAGTATATTATTTGCAGCTTTGTTTCCTAACTGAATGAAGTAGGTTTTGTCAGTATTTAGTGTAAGTTTATTAGTCATCATCCAGGCAGATATTTTCTGCAATTCGGCACTGACATTGTTGGCGAGCATGACTGGGTTTGGGTGAGAGAAGACGTATGCAGTGTCATCTGCAAATAATATTGTTTAAGAAGCTGTGATGCATTCGGTAGGTCATTGATGTAGATGAGAAAGAGGAGTGGTCCAAGGACGCTTCCCTGTGGGACTCAGACTGTGAATGGTTGTGTGGAAGAGTTTGCACCATTTGTGTGCACATATTGGTACCTGTTGCTAAGGTATGACTTTAGGTAGTTGAGTGGCCTCATATGCCATAGTGTGTTAATTTAGTGAACAGCAGTTCATCGTCAACTGCATCAAAAGCTTTACGTAAATCAATGAAAATTCCCAGCAGGACTTCTTTCTTTACGAGAGCGGTATATATTAGTTCTAGCATGTGTATGATAGCATCATTTGTGCTTTTATTATTCCTGAATTCAAATTGACAGGGGTTTGGTATGTAATGTGAGACGAGGTAGGAATATATCCGTCTATGAATTAATTTTTCAAAGATTTTAGAAAGCAGTTGTAAGTTAGATATTGGTTTATAGTTATTCAAGTCAGCTTGGTCACCTCCTTTGTTTATCGGAGTGACCCTCGCTATTTTGAGAATTGTTGGGAAGGTGGAGGACTCAATGGATTTGTTATGGAGTGTTGCAATAATTGGTGACACTACTTGAGAAGCTTTTTCGTACATAGAAGTTGGCAAGTTGTTTATGTCTCCTGCCATGTTTTTAAGGGTGTTGATGATGAGCGAGACCTCTGTTGGGTTGGTTTGAGCTAGGAATAGCGTGTTCGGGTGGGTGCTCGTGAGGTAGTCAGATGGAAGGGTGTTCGAGTTGTGGATTTTGCTTGCTAGGTTCTTTCTTATGGTCGAGAAGAAAACATTGAGTCTGTTTGCTGTTTCAGTTGGTGTGAGTAGGGGTTCGTCTGATTTTGTTAATTTGATTGTTTTGTTTTGAGATATCTTTTTAGTTCCAAGAATTTCAGATAGATTTTTCAAGGTCTTTTTCATATCACCTTAGATGGTTTGTAGTCTGTTTTCATAATACAATTTTTTAGACCTTCTTATGAGGCTGGTAAGAGCTGACGAGTATTGTTTTGACTGGTCTCTAGTTATTTGGCCCATTCTATACTGTTTTTCATATTGGTGCCTTGTGTTAATGGATTTAAGGATGCTGGGTGTTAGCCAGGGACTATTCAGTCTCTTAGCTGTGATCTGTTTAGTTTTACTTACTGGGGCAATGTTTCTTATAGAGGTAATAGGCTCTTTTTAGAAAATTATTTATACATTCATTCATATCTGTATACGTTTCAAGCTCATTTTGCTAGTCAGTGTTATTCATAGCTGCTATAATGTTATTTACAGCTGTCTCGTTATGTAGTCTGAAAGTAACTTTAGGAATGTCTTGGAGCAATTTACCTAGGTTGGTTATGAGAAAGGTCGGGTAGTTGTCTGTGGTGCTGTCTGTGATTATGCCTGATTTTAAAGGGGATATGGTGTTAGTCCAGATGTGGTCTATTAAAGAGACACTGGTCTCGGAGATTCTTGTAGGTTTAGATATTGTTGGTAACAACAAGCAGTTGCTCATAGTGTTTGTGAATTTGGTTACTTGTGGGTACTGGTCATGTAACAGATTTATGTTGAAATCTGTTAGCAGCAGGTGGTCTTTGTTCATATGTGCATCAGTTATCAAGTTTCCTAATCTTACACTAAAGTGGTAAATGTTTGACTATGGTATTCTACAGATGTTTATAACTGTGAGAGGTTTTTGCAGGTCTTTTGATTTAAATTTAGCTATGATATATTCACCATGCTGATCCCTTGTACAAGATTTATAGATACATTGAAGTTGATTTGAGTAGTACATGGCTGTTCCACTCCCTAGCTGGTCCGTCCTACAGTTGTGTATGGCAGTGTAACCAGGAATGGCATAGACATCTGTAATACCAGGTTTTAGCCAGGTTTCTGTGAGTGTGATGATTGACAGACCGGAATGAAGGGAATTGAGCAATGCTATGAGGTCATCATAATGTTTGCTCAAGGATCTGACATGTAATTATAGATAGTTATGTTATTGTTTGCTCTAAGTAATGTCTTTGCTTGGTCTGCTGTATAATAATTACAGTTGCTGTTTGATTCGTGTAATTCATTTAAGAAAAAGTTTACATCAGGATCAATGCTTGTAGTCATAATAATGAGAGCGACTCTACGACTAGATTTTTTTAATAAGATATTATGTTATTGCTTTTATTTAACAATTAAGCACAAATGAGTATTTCAAAGACAGGTCATGTGGTCATTTACTGTGTTGCTGCGCATTCATTAGAATGGAGTATTCTGTTAGGTAACGTAATTAAAAATAACAAAGTTTGACAGGGTCACAGGTTAAACATTTATGAGATACAATTATTCAGTATTTATTTAGTTGTGGGTGAGTAAGTGATTTTTAAGAAGAGACTTGAATTTATAAACAGACAGTGTTTCTTTTATATTCACAGGTAATGAATTCCAGATTTTTGGGCCTTTTATGTGCATTGAGTTTTTACATAGTGTGAGATGGACACGAGGAACATCAAAGAGTGATCTGTGCCTTGTGTTAAGGTCATGTGTTCTGTTGAGGTTGGCAAGGAGACGTTTGAGGGGAGGGTTTATATCAGAGTTAAGTGTTCTATGTATGTAATAGGTGCAATAATAAGTATGGATGTTTTGTATGGTGAGTAGGTTTAGAGTTTTGAATATTGGTGGAGTGTGCTGCTTGTAGTGGGAATTTGTTATCATTCTTTATTAGAAGCCCGAACATCCGAGGTTGTAGAACATGATCTCTGCTTATTCACTGTCATTTATTTATTACAGCTTAATCTGAGTTCATAATGCTATGTGTGTAACAAAGTAACTCCAGCATCTTTGTACAGAGGATCTCTTCGTCAACTGTCCCAGTCATCTCGCCTCACTCATGTATTTGTTCATCCTATTTTTAAACACTTGCCCTACATAATGGCATGACGTACTTCAGTAAAGAGCTCCACCCAACTCGTCTCACTCATATAATTTACTAATCTGTTTTAAAACAATGGCCCAACTTACTAGTATGACTTAGGTCCACTAGCGTGATTAACAACCTCAAATACCAACTTAAATTGTTGTATCTCACCTCTGGTTTAGGCTAAGGTACCGAAAACCTTCAGTCTAAGCTAAAATATTAAGTACCGTATAATTACTTCTCTCTAACATGAAATTCTTTTCCGTGTTCGACATTCAGAATTTTAGCTGCTTCGTTGACAAAATGTTTCTGCAAAAGCGATAACTAATTAAGGTTCTTGTGCCTTATTCATTAGAATGTCTGTAATGTATACCATTAATATAATCTTAAATGACACAACCTCACCGTAGAATTTTGAAACATAAGATGTTTTCTAAAACTATATATCCCGACGCATACGTTTGTCCAGCCTGTTTTCTAAAACCCTGGCCCAGGTTACTGATATGACCTTCTTCAGATGAAGTTTTCAGTTACTACGTCTCGTTTCTGGCTCCAGTACGTGATTCTTCATTAAGCTAAGAGACCAAACTCCTTCAATCAAAGCTATGTGTCTGTATACCTTAAATAAACTGTTCAAGACCTTAAAATTACATCTCGGCATCTACTGTCTCGGGTATAAAACTCACCTCTGTATTCCATTCAAAGAGTCGTAAAGTTGTGATGTTATCTACTTGAAACACACACAAGCACAGACCCACACAGACACAGACCCACATACACACAGATCCACGTATACACTGGTACACACACACACACACACACACACACACACACACACACACACACACACACACACACACACACACACACACACACACACACACACACACACACACACACAGGAGGAGAAAAAAGCGATTGAAGGTATCATGAAGGTGATAGGCGAAGGGGACATGACCCAGGTGGCAAATTTTCGGAGAATCGGGTGGTTCACAAAGAAAAGGAATCGGCCTCTCAAAGTAATTTTCAAGGCAGAATCAACCCGAACCATGATCCTGCAGGAGAAAGCACGGCTGAGAGGCAAACAGGAGTTCATGAGTGTGTACCTCGATCGAGACAGAACACAGGAAGAAAGGACGATGCAGAAAGAGAGAGTGCAAAAACGAAAAGAGAAATGGGAGGAAATGAAAAAGGAGAGCAGAAATAGCTTTTATATCCTTTTACTCATGTACGAATTAATTGCTCTACCATATTGTATTACTTTTGTCACTACCACTACTACTACTACTACTACTACTACTACCACTAGTGAACATCGAAATGGTACCTCACTAGTATTCACCTCACTCTGAGCCTTTATATACCCTCTGTGTCCATGTATTGTTTGTAATGGCTTGATAAAGCTCCTGGAGAGCGAAACGTTGCCACAATAAATGTCACATTAGTTGCACTTGTGTCCTTTTACTTTACAACCCAGGAACAAGTGGAAGGACAAACACACCCCCCAGAAACACCTGCAGAAGGACTCCAGCCACGACACCCCCAAGGCAACTGAACAATCCAAACCAACCATCACACACCGATCCCTCTGTTCCCACCCCCCACACCACAGTTACAGTATTAGAACAGAAGTTGAAGGTTTGGTACACAAATGCGGATGGATTAACGAATAAACATGAGGAATGGCAAGAAAGAATCAATGAGAAGTCCCCAGACATCATAGCAGTTACAGAGACAAAACTCACGGAGACAATAACAGATGCAATCTTCCCACCAGGACACCAGATCATGAGGAAAGATAGAAGGGGCAGAGGGGGAGGAGGGGTTGCTCTGCTCGTAAAAAAACCGATGGAAATTCGAGAAAATGGGAGGCATAGACGAGACGGGAGAAAGAGACTACATAGGCACACTTCAGTCTGGGGAGCACAAGGTGGTCATTGCAGTGATGTATAATCCACCACAGAACTGCAGGAGGCCAAGAGAGGAATATGAAGAGAGCAACAGAGCAATGGTGGACACATTGGCTGAGGTGGCAAGAAGAGCTCACTCGAGCAGAGCAAAGTTGCTGGTTATGGGCGATTTCAACCACAGGGAGATCGACTGGGAAAACCTGGAGCCACATGGGGGTCCCGAAACATGGAGAGCCAAGATGTTGGACGTGGTGCTGGAAAACCTCATGCACCACCATGTTAAGGACACTACCAGAGTGAGAGGGGAGGATAAACCAGCAAGATTGGACCTTGTGTTCACCCCGGGCAGTTCAGACATTGAGGACATCACGTATGAGAGTCCCCTAGGAGCTAGCGACCACATGGTTCTGTGCTTTGAATACATAATAGAGTTGCAAGTGGAGAGAATAACAGGAGTTGAATGGGAAAAGCCTGACTATAAAAGAAGGGACTACATAGGGTTGAGGAACTTCATGCAGGAGGTCCCGTGGGACAGAGAACGGCAGGAAAGCCAGTAAACAAAATGATGGAATATATAACAACAAAATGCAAGGAGGCAGTGGAAAGATTTATCCCCAAGTGCAACAGAAACAATGGGAAGACCAGAACGAGCCCCTGGTTTACCCGACGGTGTAAGGAGGCAAAAACTAAGTGCAATAGAGAATGGAAAAAGTACAGAAGTCAGAGAATACACAAAAATAGGGAGATCAGTCGCAGAGCCAGGAACGAGTATGCACAAATAAGGAGGGAGCCCAAGCGACAGTATGAAAACGACATAGCATCGAAAGTCAAATCTGACCCGAAGCTGTTGTAAAGCCACATCAGGAGGAAGACAACAGTCAAAGACCAGGTGATCAGATTGAGGACACAAGGTGGAGAACTCACAAGAAATGACCAGGAGGTATGTGAGGAGCTAAACAGGAGATTTAAGGAAGTTTTTACAGTAGAGACAGGAAGGACTGTGGGAAGACAGACCAGAAGGGAACACCAGCAGGGAATATACCAACAAGTGCTGGATGACATACATACAGATGAGGAGGAGGTGCAGAAGCTGCTAAGTGACATCGATACCTCAAAGGCGATGGGACTGGACAACATCTCCCCGGGGGTCCTTAGAGAGGGAGCAGATATGTTGTGCGTGCCACTTAACCACAATCTTCAACACATCCCTGGAAACTGGGCAACTACCTGAGGTATGGAAGACGGCAAATGTAGTTCCCATTTTTAAAAAAGGAGACACAAAATGAGGCACTAAACTATAGACCTGTGTCATTGACGTGTATAATATGCAAAATTATGGAGAAGATTATCAGGAGGAGAGTGGTGGAGCACCTGGAACGGAACAAGAGTATAAATGCCAACCAGCATGGATTCACGGAAGGCAAATCCTGTGTCACAAACCTCCTGTCATTTTATGACAAGGTAACAGAAGTAAGACAAGAGAGAGAGGGGTGGGTTGATTGCGTCTTCTTAGACTGCAAGAAGGCCTTTGACACAGTTCCTCACAAGAGATTAGTGCAGAAGCTGGAGCATCAGGCGCATATAACAGGAAGGGCACTGCAATGGATCAGGGAATACCTGACAGGGAGGCAGCAACGAGTCATAGTACGTGAAGATGTATCACAGTGGGTGCCTGTGACGAGCGGGGTCCCACAGGGGTCAGTCCTAGGACCAGTGCTATTTTTGGATATGTGAACGACATGATGGAAGGAAAAGACTCTGAAGTGTCCCTATTCGCAGATGATGTGAAGTTAATGAGAAGAATTAAATCTGATGAGGATGAGGCAGGACTTCAAAGAGACCTGGACAGGCTGGACATGTGGTCCAGAAACTGGCTTCTCGAATTCAATCCTGCCAAATGCAAAGTCATGAAGATTGGGGAGGGGCAAAGAAGACCGCAGACAGAGTATAGGCTAGGTGGCCAGAGACTGCAAACCTCACTCAAGGAGAAAGATCTTGGGGTGAGTATAACACCGAGCATGTCTCCGGAGGAACACATCAACCCGATAACTGCTGCAGCATATGGGCGCCTGGCAAAGCTGAGAACAGCATTCCGATACCTTAATAAGGAATCATTCAAGACACTGTACACCGTGTATGTTAGGCCCATATTAGAGTATGCAGCACCAGTATGGAACCCACACCTGGTCAAGCACGTCAAGATATTACCTAAAGTACAAAGGTTTGCAACAAGACTAGTCCCAGAGATAAGAGGTATGTCCTACGAGGAGAGGTTAAGAGAACTCGACCTGACGACATTGGAGAACAGGAGAGATAGGGGGGACATGATAATGACATATAAAATACTGAGAGGAATTGACAAGGTGGACAGAGACAGGATGTTCCAGAGACTGGACACAGCAACAAGGTGACACAGTTGGAAGTTGAAGACACAGATGATTCACAGGGATAGTTAGGAAGTATTTCTTCAGTCATAGAGTTGTCAGTAAGTGGAATAGCCTAGAAAATGACGTAGTGGAGGCAGGAACCATACATAGTTTTAAGATGAGGTTTGATAAAGCTGATGGGACAGAGAGAGAGGACCTAGTAGCAACCGGTGAAGAGGCGGGGCCAGGAGCTAGGACTCGACCCCTGCAACCACAAATAGGTGAGTACAAATAGGTGAGTACACACACACATACACACACACACATACACACACACACATACACACACACAGAGGGTACAGAGACGCAAGGAGGAACAAGAGGCAATGACGAAAATGAGCAGGACCCAGACACAGGAGGAAGGGCAAACACCCCACAGAATCTCCCACCAAAAGACTCCAACCGCGACATTCCCAACGCAACTGAGCAACCTATACTACAACCCACTCACTGTTCCCTCTGCCACCAACCCCCATATCACAAACCTCACCCCAACAGCTGTCCCTTATGGGCATTCTGACCCCACCCCCATCATCACAAACCCCACCTACACCACAGCCCCACATAGGCCCCCACCAAGGCTCTCGCTCCCCCAACCCCAATATTCTTGCATGACCACAATGATAGAAAAGAAACTGAAAGTTTGGTACACAAACGCGGATGGAATAACGAATAAACATGAGGAGTGGAACGAAAGAATCAGTGAAAAATCCCCAGACATCATAGCAGTCACAGAAACAAAACTCGCTGAGACAATAACAGACACAATCTTCCCAACGGGATATCAGATCCTGAGGAAAGATAGAAGGAGTAGAGGGGGAGGAGGGGTTGCACTGCTCATAAAACACCGATGGGGATTTGAGGAAATGGAAGGCATGGACATGATTGGAGAAAGAGACTACATTGTAGGTACAATTCAGTCCGGAGAACATAAAGTAGTCATTGGAGTGATGTATAACCCACCACAGAACTGCAGGAGGCCAAGAGAGGAGTACGAAGAAAACAACAGGGTGATGGTGGACACACTGGCTGAGGTGGCAAGAAGAGCTCACTCGAGCAGAGCAAAGTTACTGGTAATGGGCGATTTCAACCACAGGGAGATCGACTGGGAAAACCTGGAGCCACATGGGGGTCCCGAAACATGGAGAGCCAAGATGATGGATGTGGTACTTGAAAACCTCATGCATCAACATGTCAGGGACACAACCAGAGAGAGAGGGGAGGATGAGCCAGCAAGACTGGATCTTGTGTTCACCCTGAGCAGTTCAGACATTGAGGACATCACTTACGAGAGGCCCCTTGGAGCTAGCGATCACGTGGTTCTGAGTTTTGATTATATAGTAGAGTTACAAGTGGAGAAGGTAACAGGAACTGAAGGGGACAGGCCAAACTATAAAAGGGGGGACTACACAGGTATGAGAAACTTCCTGCAGGAGGTTCAGTGGGACAGAGAAATGGTAGGAAAATCAGTAAACGAGATGATGGAATATGTGGCAACAAAGTGCAAGGAGGCAGAGGAAAGTTTTGTTCCCAAGGGAAACAGAAATAATAGGAAGACCAAAACGAGTCCTTGGTTTACCCGAAGGTGTAGGGAGGCAAAAACTAAGTGCAACAGAGAATGGAAAAGGTACAGGAGGCATAGGACCCAGGAAAACAAGGAGATTAGTAGAAGAGCCAGAAACGAGTATGCACAGATAAGGAGGGAGGCCCAGCGACAGTATGAAAACGACATAGCATCGAAAGTCAAATCTGACCCGAAACTGCTGTATAGCCACATTAGGAGGAAGACAACAGTCAAGGACCAGGTGATAAGGCTGAGGAAAGAAGGTGGAGAACTCACAAGAAACGATCAAGAGGTATGTGAGGAGCTCAACACGAGATTTAAGGAAGTATTTACAGTAGAGACAGGAAGGACTCTGGGGGGACAGACCAGATGGGGACACCAGCAAGGAATACACCAACAAGTGTTGGACGACATACATACAGATGAGGAGGAGGTGAAGAAACTGCTAAGGGACATCGATACCTCAAAGGCAATGGGATCGGACAACATCTCCCCGTGGGTCCTTAGAGAGGGAGCAGATATGTTGTGCGTGCCACTTACCACAATCTTCAACACGTCCCTGGAAACTGGGCAACTACCTGAGGTATGGAAGACGGCAAATGTAGTTCCCATTTTTAAAAAAGGAGACAGAAAAGAGGCACTAAACTATAGACCTGTGTCATTGACGTGTATAGTATGCAAAATTATGGAGAAGATTATCAGGAGGAGAGTGGTGGAGCACCTGGAACGGAACAAGAGTATAAATGCCAACCAGCAAGGATTCACGGAAGGCAAATCCTGTGTCACAAACCTTCTGGAGTTTTATGATAAAATAACAGAAGTAAGACACGAGAGAGAGGGGTGGGTTGATTGCATCTTCTTGGACTGCAAGAAGGCCTTTGACACAGTTCCTCACAAGAGATTAGTGCAGAAGCTAGAGCATCAGGCGCATATAACAGGAAGGGCACTGCAATGGATCAGAGAATACCTGACAGGGAGGCAACAACGAGTCATGGTACGTAATGATGTATCACAGTGGGCACCTGTGACGAGCGGGGTCCCACAGGGGTCGGTCCTAGGACCAGTGCTATTTTTGGTATATGTGAACGACATGATGGAAGGGTTAGACTCAGAAGTGTCCCTGTTTGCAGATGATGTGAAGTTAATGAGGAGAATTAAATCTGATGAGGACCAGGCAGGACTTCAAAGAGACCTGGACAGACTGGACACCTGGTCCAGCAAATGGCTTCTCGAATTTAATTCTGCCAAATGCAAAGTCATGAAGATAGGGGAAGGGCACAGAAGACCACAGACAGAGTATAGGCTAGGTGGCCAAAGACTGCAAACCTCACTCAAGGAGAAAGATCTTGGGGTGAGTATAACACCGAGCATGTCTCCGGAAGCACACATCAATCAGATAACTGCTGCAGCATATGGGCGCCTGGCAAACCTGAGAACAGCATTCCGATACCTTAGTAAGGAATCGTTCAAGACACTGTACACCGTGTATGTCAGGCCCATACTGGAGTATGCAGCACCTGTTTGGAACCCGCACTTGATAAAGCACGTCAAGAAACTAGAGAAAGTACAAAGGTTTGCGACAAGGTTAGTTCCAGAGCTAAGGGGAATGTCCAATGAAGAAAGATTAAGGGAAATCGGCCTGACGACACTGGAGGACAGGAGGGTCAGGGGAGACATGATAACGACATATAAAATACTGCGTGGAATAGACAAGGTGGACAAAGACAGGATGTTCCAGGGAGGGGACACAGAAACAAGAGGCCACAATTGGAAGTTGAAGACACAAATGAGTCAGAGAGATATTAGGAAGTATTTCTTCAGTCATAGAGTTGTAAGGCAGTGGAATAGCCTAGAAAATGACGTAGTGGAGGCAGGAACCATACACAGTTTTAAGACGAGGTTTGATAAAGCTCATGGAGCGGGGAGAGAGAGGGCCTAGTAGCAACCGGTGAAGAGGCGGGGCCAGGAGCTAGGACTCGACCCCTGCAACCACAAATAGGTGAGTACAAATAGGTGAGTACACACACACACACACACACACAACAGTGATAGATGAGTTAGTGAATACAGTGTATAGTTCATACAGTGATAGATGAGTTAGTGAATCCAGTGTATAGTTCATACAGTGATAGATGAGTTAGTGAATACAGTGTATAGTTCATACAGTGATAGATGAGTTAGTGAATCCAGTGTATAGTTCATACAGTGATAGATGAGTTAGTGAATACAGTGTATAGTGAATACAGTGATAGATGAGTTAGTGAATACAGTGTATAGTGAATACAGTGAAGAAGAAACAGAAGAGGAACCAAGACTGGAAGCATCTTACAACGCATGAGCGGAGCAGACGTGGGCCTGCCAGACGTAACGTACAAAGCTTTTTTTTGTGGTTGCAGTGCCCTTGATCACTGCTCTGGAGAGCTGGGTATCATACTTAGGGTACTTAACAAAGGAGTAGAATTGGGGAGAGGATTAAGTGTGGGGACCACAGGCTTTGTAGTGCATGCAGAGGCACTAAGGTCAGATAATTAACACTAACATGGTTTATTGTGGTGGCCCGGTGGTCTGGTGGCTAAAGTTCCCGCTTCACACACGGAGGGCCCGGGTTCGATTCCCGGCGGGTGGAAATTCCGACACGTTTCCTTACACCTATTGTCCTGTTCACCTAGCAGCAAATAGGTACCTGGGTGTTAGTCGACTGGTGTGGGTCGCATCCTGGGGGGACAAGATTAAGGACCCCAATGGAAATAAGTTAGACAGTCCTCGATGACGCACTGACTTTCTTGGGTTATCCTGGGTGGCTAACCCTCCGGGGTTAAAAATCCGAACGAAATCTTATCTTATCTTATTCAGTAAGCAAGTAAGTATAGTTTCAGGTATACACGATATAAGATAAGATAAGATAAGATTTCGTTCGGATTTTTAACCCCGGAGGGTTAGCCACCCAGGATAACCCAAGAAAGTCAGTGCGTCATCGAGGACTGTCTAACTTATTTCCATTGGGGTCCTTAATCTTGTCCCCCCAGGATGCGACCCACACCAGTCGACTAACACCCAGGTACCTATTTGCTGCTAGGTGAACAGGACAATAGGTGTAAGGAAACGTGTCGGAATTTCCACCCGCCGGGAATCGAACCCGGGCCCTCCGTGTGTGAAGCGGGAACTTTAGCCACCAGACCACCGGGCCACAGCCACCAGACCACCGGGCCACCCAGACCACCGGTGCATATGCAGTAGGTGCATATGCATAGGCATGGTACATAGCAGCATGCGTGTAGAGAACCTAGGATAGCCCAAAAAGCCTGACAGCACGACCTACTTAAATCAAGGTAGGAAGGTTAGAAGGCTGGCGACAGCCAGCAGACTCGTGGAAATTGACCACACATAAACCACTAACCCCATCCTTCCCTTTCTCTCCCCATCCCTCTCTCTCTCTCTCTCTCTCTCTCTCTCTGTTTTACACAGGGTTTGACAAGGTTAAGGATCTCTAGCTTTATTGACAAGCTATTTACAGGTTAAGCATTCCTAACTTTATTGGCAAGCTAAGAGCTGTTACCTACATCAGCTCATTTGAAAGCATTTTTATTGTTATTAGACATACAAGTAGGGAGCAGGATGAAGTTGGAGCCATCTGTGGGCCAGCATTTTCATTTGATCAACTGACTTTATCTTGTTGACATCATTATGCTGTACGAATGTGTTCCATACTCGAGTCATCCTGGGTATATATGATCTCAGATGGAGTAATGTTCTGGAGAAGGGTACAGCCAGAGTGAAGTTGTTGCTTTCTGCCCGCCTTGTGGCATAAAAGCTTGTTTCACGCTGTCCTCGAAGTGGATCCAAGTGTGGTACTTTGACAATATTGGCCTTGTACATAACAGTAAGGCCACCCACATCCCTCCTGTGTTGAAGGCTCTGCTGAAATGACAGATCTATCCAGGATGGGTCCAGGCGAGAGATGAGACATCTTGCTCTGTTCTCTACTCTGTCAAGCAATCGCAGATGAGAGGGGGGGGGGGGGCAGGCAAACCAAGAAAGTGGAGCATACTCAAGGTGTGAGCGTACTTGTGCCTTGTACAGGATCTTGCAACCCCTACTGTCAAGCAGATGCGAGATACGACGAAGTGCTGTAAACTTCCTGGCTGCCTTGTTTGCAAGATTTACAACATGGTTCTACATGGTTAGTTTGGAGTCAGATTTCACCCCAAGGATATCAACTTCTTCTCCAGGTGCCAACAGCCTCCCATTCATCCTTACTACTGCACCAGCATTACCATTATGGTGCCTAATGACCATCATCATTTGGTTTTCTCAGGTGCAAATGTTACTTGCCATCTATTTTCCCAAGCTGATATAGCTCTTAGCTGGTGATTGATGTAGCATAGAGCAGCTGGCATTTCTTCTCTTGGATAAGTGAATGTCAGTGTACAGTCGTCTGCATATGCATGTGATTCTGGGATGAGATGAAGAAGGTCGTTGAAGTAGACATTCCATAACAATGGTCCCAGCACACTTCCTTGTGGAACACTTGCCCCAATAGGGTGTCTTGCTGATTCCGTTCCATTGAGAACTACACTTAGAGATCTACCATGAAGGTAATCACTGAGGAGACATAGCGTAGAGCCTGCAATTCCCAGTGCTTGAAGTTTTGCTAAGAGGCCCTGGTGCCACACCCGGTCGAAAGCACCAGTAATGTCCAGTGCTACCACACAGCTGACTTTGGATTCATCCAGTGACTGGTGCCACTTAGTGGAGAGGTTTAACAACAGATCAGCAGCAGAGTAACCTTTCCTGCAGTCATATTGACGATCACAAAGTATTGAGTGGTAGTTAAAAAACTCTGTCATTTGTCTTGAGATTATTGTCTCAAGGACCTTACCAGTGATTGACAGGAGTGACACTGGTCTGTAGTTGCTGATTTCTGCTCTGCTCTTCTTTTTGTGAACAGGGACTACATTTGCCTCTTTCCACAGAGAGGGCCATTTACACTGTACCAGGCAGTGCTGAAAGATGCGAGTTAGAGGTGCTGCTGGCTGGTCTGCACATCTTCTCAGCAATCTTGGGCTCAACTTCTTTGGGCCCACAGCCTTTTCTTGGTCAAGCGATTTAAGAAGGAAATGCACCTCCTCCTGCCTGACTGTCACCACTGACAGTTTTGACACAGTTCTTGCAGCTAGCCAAGGAGGGTCCCTTGCTGGATCAGGAACTTGCATTTTGGTAGCAAAGTGTTCAGCAAAGAGGTCCGCCTTCTCTTGACTACTAGTAGAGGTGGTCCCATCCTGTCGATTTAGTGGAGGAATGAGTTCATCAGGCAGATACCCTTGTCTGTCCTTGACCAGGGACCACCAGGTTTTGGAGCCTACCCTACCTGATTCTAACTTTCTTTTTGTGTTCACCTCCCATTTAGCAATGGCCCACTTTTGAACGTCACCCATATGCCTACAGGCTTGCCTGTGCAAGTTCCTGTTATAGGTGGTAGGATGTCTCTTATACCTTCGCCATGCTTTGTACTTAGCAGTAGCAGCCTCTCTACAACGAAAGCCAAACCAAGGCTGATCTGTAGGCTTCGTCACATATTGCCGGTGAGGAATGTGTTCTTGTTGTAGATTAAGGATGTGTCCAGTGAAGACTTTCACTTGGTTGTCAACATCCCCTTGGAGAAGAGCATTCCAATAGGTGGTGGCGAGCTCAAAGCAAAGGGCTGGCTAGGTACCTCTACCATAGCCAGGTTGTGCGTGTGGACTCCTCACCTCGTTCTGTTGGGATCTTAAGTGTCGTAAAAACAGCCTTGTGGTCTCTCTCTCTCTCTCTCTACCCCTCTCTCTACCTCTCTCTCTCCCTATCCATCTCTCTCTCTCTCTCTATCTCTCTCTCTCTCTCTTTCTCTCTCTTCTTCTTTCTACCTTTCTCTCTTCCCCTTCCCTCTTGTTTCTGTCTTTCTCTCTCCCCTGTAGCCTTTTCCCTTATCCTACTCTCTCTCTCTCTCCCATAGCCTTCGCCCCCACCCTCCTCCCTCCTCTCCCTCTCGTTTCTCTCTTTCTCCCCATAGCCTTATTCACCCACCCTCCTCTCTTTCCCATAGCCTTTTCCCCACCATCCTCTCTCTCTCTCTCTTTCTCCCTCCCATAGTCCTTTCCCCCACCCTCCTCTCTCTCTATCCTTCTCTCTCCCTCTATCTCTCTCCCTCTTTCTGTCTTTCTCTCTCCCTCTTCCCTCTCGTTTCTCTCTCTCCCATAGCCTCTTCCCTCACCCTCCTCTCTCTCTCTCTCTCTCTCTCTCTCTCTCTCTCTCTCTCTCTCTCTCTCTCTCTCTCTCTCTCTCTCTCTCTCTTTCTACCCTATCTCTCTCCCCTTCTCGTTTCTCTCTTTTTTTTATTTTTTTTTACACAGGGTTTGACAAGGTTAAGGATCCCTAGCTTTATTGACAAGCTATTTACAGGTTAAGGATTCCTAAATTTATTGGCAAGCTAAGAGCTGTTACCTACATCAGCTCATTTGAAAGCATTTTTATTGCTATGAGACATACAAGTAGGGAGCAGGATGAAGTTGGAGCCACCTGTGTGTGTGTGTGTCTCACTCTCTCCCCTAGCCTTTTCCCTCACCCCCACCCTCCCTCCTCTCTCTCTCTCCCTCTCTCATTTCTCTCTCTCTTCTAACCTTTTCCCTCCCCCCCCCACACACCCTGAAAATACATAAGCTTCTTTCTGTGGTAAAAAAAAAAATATGTTACTCAAGAGGGCAGAAAATCAGAGATCTGTTGGATGAACCTAGGAGGGAAGAACCTGAGAGAGAGAGAGGGGAGGATGAACCAGCACGACTGGCCCTTGTATCCACCCTGAGCAGTTCAGACATTGAGGACATCACTTAGGAGAGGCCCCTTGAAGCTAGTGATCACGTGGTTCTGAGTTTTGAATATATAGTAAAGTTACAAGTGGAGAGCATAACAGGAATTAAATGGGAAAAGCCAAACTATAAAAGGGGGACTACACAGGTATGAGGAAAGACTGGAAGTTAGAGCTCAAAAAAGGGAGGAAGAGTGAGTAAGGAAGATAGAAGAGCTTGGAAGGAATAGCGAATAAATACGAGGAGTGGCACGAAAGAATCAGTGAGAAATCCCCAGACATAACATCAGTCACAGAAACGAAACTCACTGAGACAATAACAGATGCAGTCTTCTCACCAGGATATATGATCCTAAGGAAAGATAGTAGAGGGGGAGGAGGGGTTGCACTGCTCATGAAAAACCGATGGGGATTTAAGGAAATGGAAGGCATGGACGATATTGGAGAAAGGGACTATATAGTAGGAACAATTCAGTCTGGGGAACATAATGTATAACCCACCACAGAACTGCAGGAGGCCAAGAGAGGAATACGAAGAGAACAACAGAGCGTTGGTGGACACACTCGCTCAGGTGGTAAGAAGAGCTCACTCGAGCAGAGGAAATTTACTGGTTATGGGCGATTTCAACCACATGGAGACTGATTGGGAAAACCCGGAGCCACATGGGGGCCCCGAAACGTGGAGAGCCAAGATGATGTGGTACTGGAAAACCTCATGCATCAACATGTCAGGGACACTGCCAGAGAGAGAGAGAGAGAGAGGGGAGGATGAACCAGCACGACTGGGCCTTGTATCCACCCTGAGCAGTTCAGACATTGAGGACATCACTTAGGAGAGGCCTCTTGAAGCTAGTGATCACGTGGTTCTGAGTTTTGAATATATAGTAAAGATACAAGTGGAGAGCATAACAGGAATTAAATGGGAAAAGCCAAACTATAAAAGGGGGACTACACAGGTATGAGGAACTTCCTGCAGGAGGTTCAGTGGGACAGAGAACTGGTAAGAAAGTAAACGAGATGATGGAATATGTAACAACAAAATAAAGGAGGCAGAGGAATGGTTCATTCCCAAGGGCAGTAGAAATAATGGGAAAACCAATGCGAGTCCTTGGTTTATTCGAGGGAGTAGCGAGGCGAAAACTAAGTGGACCAGAGAATGGAAAAGGTACAGGAGGTAATGGACCCAGGAAAATAAAGAGATTAGTCGAAGAGCCAGAAGCGAGTATGCACAGGTAAGGAGGGAGGTCCAGCGACATTACGAAAACAACATAGCATCGAAAGTCAAGTCTGCCCCGAAACTGCTGTATAGCCAAATTAGGAGGAAGACAACAGTCAAAGGCCAGGTGATCAGGGTGAGGAAAGAAACGATCAAGAGGTATGTGAGGAGCTCAGCATGAGATTTAAGGAAGTATTTACAGTGGAGATAGGAAGGCCTCTGGGAGGACAGAACAGAGGGGGACACCAGCAAGGAATATACCAACAAGAGTTGGATTACATACAAACAACTGAGGAAGAGATGAAGAAGCTGCTAAGGGACAATGATACCTCAAAGGCAATGGGACCAGACAACGTGGGTCATTAGAGAGGGAGCGGATATGCTGTGTATGCCACTAACCACAATCTTCAACACATCCCTTGAAACTGGGCAACTACCTGAGGTATGGATTACGGCAAATGTAGTCCCCATTTTTTAAAAAATAGGAGACAGAAAAGAGGCATTAAACTATAGACCAGTGTCACTGACGTGTATAGTATGTAAAGTCATGAAGAAGAATATCATTAGGAGAGTGGTGGAGCACCTGGAATGGAACAAGAGTATAAACACCAACCAGCATGGATTTATGGAAGGCAAATCCTGTGTCACAAATCTTTTGGAGTTTTATGATAAAGTAACAGAAGTGAGACACGAGAGAGAGGGGTGGGTTGATTGTATCTTCTTGGACTGCAAGAAGGCCATCGACACAGTTCCTCACAGGAGATTGGTGTAGAATCTAGAGGACCAGGTACATATAAGAGGAAGGGTGATGCAATGGACCAGAGAATACCTGACAGGGAGGCAACAACGAGTCATGGAATGTGATGAAGTATCAGAGTGGGCACCTGTGACGAGTGGGGTCCCACAGGGGTCGGTCCTGGGACCAGTGCTATTTCTGGTATATGTGAATGACGTGATCGAAGTGTTAGACTCAGAAATGTCCCTGTTTGCAGATGATGTGAAGTTAATGAGGGCAATTAAATCAGATGAGGATCAAGTAGGACTTCAAGGAGACCTGGACAGGCTGGACACCTGGTCCAGCAACTGGTTTCTCGAATTTAACCCCACCAAATGTAAAGTCATGAAGGTTGGAGAAGGGCAAAGAAGACCGCAGACAGAGTATAGGTTAGGTGGCCAAAGACCGCAAACCTCGCTCAAGGAGAAAGATCTTGGGGTGAATATAACACCGAGCACGTCTTCGGACGTTCACATTAACCAGATAACTGCTGCAGCATTAGGGGCGCCTGTCAAATCGAGAATAGCATTCCGATACCTTAGTAAGGAATCGCTCAAGACACTGTACACCGTGTACGTCAGGCCCATATTAGAGTATTCACCACATGTTTGGAACCCACTATTGATCAAGCACGTGCCAAGTGCAAAGGCTTGCGACAAGGTTAGTTCAAGAGCTAAGGGGAATGTCCTGCGAAGAAAGGTTAAGGGAACTCGGCCTGACGACACTGGAGGACAGGAGGGTTAGGGGAGACATGATAACAACATACAAAATTCTGCATGGAATAGACAAGGTGGAGAGAGACAGGATGTTCCAGAGAGTGAACACAGAAACAAGGGGTCACAAGTGGAAGTTGAAGACCCAGATGAGCCAAAAGGATATTAGGAAGTATTTCTTCAGCCATAGAATAGTCAGGAAGTGGAATAGCCTAGCAAGTAATGTAGTGGAGGCGGGAACCATACATAGCTTTAAGATGAGGTATGATAAAACTCATGGAGCAGGGATAGAGAGGACCTAGTAGCACTCAATGAAGAGGCGGTGCCAGGAGCTGGGACTCGACCCCTGCAACCTCAACTAGGTGAGTACAGACACACACACATATTCACACACATATAGACTCCGAAGTGTCCCTGTTTGCAGATGATATGAAGTTGATGAGAAGAATTCAATCGGACGAGGATCAAGCAGAACTACAAAAGGATCTGGACAGGCTGCAGACCTGGTCCAGCAGTTGGCTCCTGGAGTTGAACCCCACCAAGTGCAAAGTCATGAAGGTTGGGGAAGGGCAAAGAAGGCCGCAGACGGAGTACAGTCTAGGGGGTCAGAGACTACAAACCTCACTCAAGGAGAAAGATCTTGGGGTGAGTATAACACCAGGCACATCTCCTGAAGCGCACATCAACCAAATAACTGCTGCAGCATATGGGCGCCTAGCAAACCTCAGAACAGCATTCCGACATCTTAATAAGGAATCATTCAGGACCCTGTACACCGTGTACGTTAGGCCCATATTGGAGTATGTGGCACCAGTTTGGAACCCACACCTAGCCAAGCACGTGAAGAAACTAGAGAAAGTGCAAAGGTTTGCAACAAGACTAGTCCCAGAGCTAAGAGGTATGTCCTACGAGGAGAGGTTAAGGGAAATCAACCTGACGACACTGGAGGACAGGAGAGATAGGGGGGACATGATAACGACATACAAAATACTGAGAGGAATTGACAAGGTGGACAAAGACAGGATGTTCCAGAGATTGGACACAGTAACAAGGGGACACAGTTGGAAGCTGAAGACACAGATGAATCACAGGGATGTTAGGAAGTATTTCTTCAGCCACAGAGTAGTCAGTAAGTGGAATAGTTTGGGAAGCGATGTAGTGGAGGCAGGATCCATACATAGCTTTAAGCAGAGGTATGATAAAGCTCACGGCTCAGGGAGAGTGACCTAGTAGCGATCAGTGAAGAGGCGGGGCCAGGAGCTCGGACTCGACCCCCGCAACTTCAACTAGGTGAGTACACACACACACACACACACACACACACACACACACACACACACACACACACACACACACACACACTATAATATGCAGTGATGCATAATCCACCATAGAACTGCAGGAGGCCAAGAGAGGAATATGAAGAGAACAACAGAGTGATGTTAGACACACTGACTGAGGTGGGAAAAAGAACTCACTCGAGCAGAACAAAGTTAATGGTTATGGGCGATTTCAACCACAGGGAGTTCGACTGGGAAAACCTGGAGCCTCATGGAGGCCCCGAAACATGGAGAGCCAAGAAGATGAATGTGGTACTGGGAAACCTCATGAATCAACACGTCAGGGACAATACCAGAGAGAGAGAGGGGAGGATAAACCAGCAAGATTGGACCTCGTGTTCACCCTAAGCAGTTCAGACATTGAGGACATCACAAACGAGAGGCGCCTTGGAGCTAGTGACCACGTAGTTCCGAGCTATGAATATCAAGTAGAGTTACAAGTGGAGAGGGTAACAGGAGTTGAATGGGAAAAGCCAAACTATAAAAGGGATGACTACACAGGTATGAAGAACTTCTTACAGGAGGTTCAGTAGCACATAGAATTGGCAGGAAAGTCAGTAAACGAAACAATGGAATATGTAACAACAAAATGCAAGGAGGCAGAGGAAAGATCCCCGAAGTGGGAATTAAACACATCTTGTAAATATTGTAAAGGTGAAGATGTGTACTAGGAGGTGCACCGACACGCTGAGAGGGTGATCATTGTGTCTGGCGTCAACTGAGAATTTCAAATAATTACAGATGACTTAAGAGCAAACACTTATCACTTACCTGACCAGTCGTCATTGTCCCTGTCCTTTGTTGAGAAATACATGCCGTTCATGGTGCCCCAACTGCCACTCGTAATACAGTCGCCGAGGCTGCTTGTTTGGACATACTCCTTCGCGGTGACACGATACCTGAGGAAGTGATTGTTGTTGGTAATATTAGACACTGTCTAATATTACCAACTATCCTAATATTACAAACTATCCTTCTTCCTGTTACCTGGAAGAAGGATAGTTTGTGGTCATCCCCAACACTGGAGTAGGTCTTCACTGGAGTAGGTCCTCCCTGGAGTAGGTCCTCCCTGGAGTAGGTCCTCCCTGGAGTAGGTCTTCCACCAAATGGAAGCGATAATAATTAAGACATATGTTGCACGTGTTTTATTTATAAACTTGTCTCACAAGAGAAGGTTGTGTTGGAGGAAGCCAGGAGAGAACTCACAAGAGACGATCAAGAGGTATGTGAGGAGCTCAACAAGATGTTCAGTTCCATAGTCAGGAACTGAACTTCTCCAGGCTGAGGGACTGACAACCTCAAATCTACGACTTCAAGCGTGATGGACTGATTACATCGTCTTCACATCTCTACTGTTCCTGCCTACTTTCTGTATTCGACTGAAGAAGCCTACTGTGTAGGCGAAACGTTTCGGAATAAAGTTGCCTAACTGTTGTCTATGTGTCTTATCTACCAACCTGTCGGTATTGTATACTATTTTGATATTCAAGGAATATACCAACAAGTGATGGATGACATACACACAACTGAGGAAGAGGTGAAGATGCTTGATGCCTCAAAGGCGATGGAACAGGACAACATCTTCCAGTGGATCCTTAGAGAGGGAGCAGAGACACTATGTGAGCCACTAACGACGATCTTCAACACATCCCTCGAAACTGGGCAACTACCCGAGGTATGGAATACGGCAAATGCAGTTCCTATTTTTAAGATATGAGACAGAAACGAGGCACTTAAGTATAAACCAGTATCACTGATGTGTATAGTATGCAAAGTCATGAAGATTATCAGGAGAGTGGAAGACAACCAGCATGGATTCATGGAAGGAAAATTCTGTGTCACAAACCTTCTGGAGTTTTATGACAAGGTAACAGAAGTAAGTCACGAGAGAGAAGGGTAGGTTGACTGCATTTTCTTGGACAGCAAGAAGGCCTTCGACACAGTTCCTCACAAGAGATTAGTGCAGAAGCTATAAGATCAGGCAAAAACGAGTCATGGTACGAAAAGAGGTATCACAATGGGCGCCTGTGACGAGCGGGGTTCAACAGGGGTCACTCCTAGGACCAGTGCTGTTTTTGGTATATGTGAATTACATGACAGAAGGGATGAGGATCAGGCAGGACTCCAAAGAGACCTGGACAGGCTGGACACGTGGTCCAGCAACTGGCTACTCGAATTTAACCCCACAAAATAGAAAGTAATGAAGATCGGGGAAGGGCAAAGAAGACCGCAGACACTACGAGTATAGGCTAGGTGGCCAAAGACTGCAAACCTCACTCAGGGAGAAAGATCTTGGGGCGAGTATAATACCGAGCACGTCTCCAGAAGCACACATCAGCCAGATAACTACTGCAGTATATGGGCGCCTGGCAAACCTGAGAATAGCGTTCCGATACCTCAGTAAGGAATCGTTCAAGACACTGTATACCGTGTACGTCAGGCCCATACTGGAGTATGCAGCACGAGTTTGGAACGCACACCTGGTAAAGCACATCAAGAAATTAGAGAAAATGCAAAGGCTAGTTTCAGAGCTAAGGGGAATGTCCTACGAAGAAAGGTTAAGAGAAATCGGCCTGAAAACACGAGGACAGGAGGGTTAGGGGAGACATGATAATGATATACGAAATATTGCGACGAATAGATAAGGTGGGCAGACACAGGATGTTTCAGAGATAGGACACAGAAACAAGGGGTCACAAGTGGAAGTTGAAGACTCAGATGAGTCAAAGGGATGTTACTAAGTATTTCTTCAATCACAGCGTTGTCAGGAAGTGGAACAGTCTGGAAAGTGAGGTGGTGGAGGCAGAAACCATACATAGCTTTAATACGAGGTACGATAATTCTCATGGAGCAGGGAGAGAGAGGACCAAGTAGCGATCAGTGAAGAGGCGGGGCCAGGAGCCGAATCTCGACCCCTGCAACCATAAATAGGTGAGTACATATAGGTGACTACACACACACACACGCACACACACACACACACACGCCAACAAGGGATACACCAACAAATGTTGGATGAAATATACACAACCGAGGAGGAGGTGAAGGAGCTGCTATGTGAACTTGATACCTCAAAGGCTAAGGGACCGGACAACGCCTCTCTGTGGATCCTTAGAGAGGGAGCATAGATGCTTTGTGTGCCACTAATAAAAATCTTCAACACATCCATCGAAACTCGGCAACTACCTGAGGTATGGAAGATGGCAAATATAGTCCTAATTTTTAAGAAAGGAGACAGATGTGAGGCATTACACTGTAGATCTGTGTCACTGACCTGTGTAGTATGCAAAGTCATGGAGAAGATCATCAGGAGGAAAGTGGTGAAGCACCTAGAAAGATGTAAGCTCATAAGTGACAACCAGCACGGTTTCAGGGAAGGAAAATTCTGTGTCACCAACCTACTGAAGTTTTATGACAAGGTAACAGAAGTAAGACGAGAGAGAGGGTGGATAGACTGCATTTTCTTGGATTGCAAGAAGGTCTTCGACACAGTTCCTCACAAGAGGTTAATGCAAAAGATAGAGGATCAGGCACACATAACAGGAAAAGCACTGCAGTGGATCAGAAAATATCTGACAGGGAGGCAACAATGCATCAAGGTACGTGATGAGGTCTCAGAGTGGGCGCCTCTGACCCAGCGGGGTTCCACAGGGATCAGCCCTAGGACCTGTGCATTTTTTGGTATATGTGAATGACGTAGTGGAAGGGATAGACACAGAAGTGTCCCTGTTTGCAGATGATGTGAAGTTAATGAGGAGAATTAAATCGGATGATGATCAGGCAGGACTACAAAGAGACCTGGATAGGTTGTAACTCTGGTCCAGCAACTGGCTCCTTGAAAAGTCAAATGGAAAGTCATGAAGAACGGGGAATGGCACAGGAGACTGCAGACAGAGTATAGTCTAAATGGCCAAAGACTGCAAACCTCACTCAAGGAAAAAGATCTTGGGGTGAGTATAATACCGAGTAAATCTCCTGAGGAGCACATCAACCAGATAGCTGCTGCAGCATGTGGGTGCCTGGCAAGCCTTAGAATAGCGTTTCAATACCTCCGTAAGGAATAGTTCAAGACTCTGTATACCACGTACGTCAGGCCCAGATTGGAGTATGCAGCACCAGTTTGGGATCCACACCTGGTCAAGCACGTCAAGAAATTAGAGAAAGTACAAAGGTTTGCAACAAGACTAGTACCACAGCTAAGAGTGGTAGGGAAATCGGCCTGACGACAATGAAGCACAGGAGGGTTAGGAGAGACGTGATAACGACATATAAAATATCGCGAGGAACTGACTAGGAGCCAGGAGCAGGAGCTATGACTCAATCTTTGCAACCACAAATAGGTGAGTACACACACCCACATATACACACACGGCAAGACGAAGAAATAAGGGTACCGGAGATAGGTTGGCAGAACATTAAGCACTGGCAGAAATGATGAAGAGCAAAATGGAACAGTAGAGGGATAAAAAGTTAAGAGGGTTTTGCGTCACAATGGTCAAGAAGATATCTATAGAGAGCAAGATATGGGAGAGGTCCAAGAGGAACAAGGAACTTGGAGAAGGAGCAACAGCAGATAGTGAGGGAATTGAAGGAGAGGAGAAAGCAGAGAACTCCCTCAGGAAAAATGATACCAGGCAACCGGGACGTTTGCAAAATAAGAAATACAACAAAGGAGATACTTAAATCGGACCCAGAAATATGGAGGGAAGCAAAATGAGATAAAAGGGAGAGGACACTCATTTTTCACGGGGTTCTTGAATGAAGCAGAACAGGAGACATGTGATGAAAGAAGACAGGGGGAATTTAACCCTAGGAAAATGGAAAATCATGGAGTCAGAGGAAAGGCAAAAAAGACCTCAGATAAAGTAGAAGGTAGGGAGCCAATTACTGCAAACCTCACTCAAGGAAAAGGATCTTGGGGTTAGTATAACACCGAGCTCATCTCCTGAGGTATACATCAACCAAATAACGGCTACATCATATGGGCGCCTGTCAAAGCTAAGAATAGGTTTACGACACCTCGGTAAGGACTGACCACCTCAGAACTAGATCTTCAAGGGTGATGGACTGATTATATCGTCTTCACATCTCTTCTACTACTAACTTTTCTGTACTCAACCGAAGAAACACGTACAACATCTGGTTATCTTTATCGTAGACGTTTCGCCATCCAGTGGCTTTATCAATACAGATTCTAGGACATAACTAGAAGATAGTAGAACTGGTGTGGAGAGTACCGTGGTCGTAGAGAATCTCTACGACCAGTTGTCAGCAGTAGACAGGATTCTACTGTGCTCCTGAGTTCATCTGAATAATCTTCCTACGATCTGCTGGTCTACCCTACCTAAAGTTTTCCAGTAAACTCTCTACACTAGTCACTCTATCATAGCCAGTAACAGAGATACAATAGCATTTGATGTGGTAGAGTTGAAAAAATCTAGAAAATTTAAATACAGTGATCTATAAGTGCCCAAACTCTTAGGATGTAAAAAAGGTGCTAGAGGTCACTAACTCCTTCAACATGTAGAAGCTGCCAGCACTCACCAGTTCGCCAAACATTCAAGCCAAATAATAATAGAAATAATAATAATAATAATGTAGTAATAATAATAATAATAATAATAATAATAATAATAATAATAATAATAATAATAACATAGTCTATAAAAATTGTATATATCAAACTACAGTATATGTATCAACATACAAAAGAAAATACTTTCTTAGTGGACCCTTATCCTAGCTAGTCTACCCGGAACTGTTAAATTTACCAGAAGGAAAGATTGTTGCGTAGGATACTGAAACTATAAATAATACATAAAAATTACATAAAAAATACATATAGTATTTATACCATCATTTACAACAAAATATTTGTATAGTAGACGTTATCCTGGCCAGCCTACCCCAGGATAATTGTTCAAGTATACCATGAGGAAAGATTGTTGTTGGGGATACTTAAACTATAAATATTACATAAAAATTATATATATTAAACTACAGTATATATGACAACATATAAAGCACAATACTTATAGTGAACTTTTAATATCAAAGTTACATTTAAAAATCTTGATACAATAAAAAAACTGTTGATAAAGAATTCCCCCCAAAATGCTGATGGATGTGTCTATAAGATTCCTTGTAAAATTTGTGATAAAGTTTATTACGGTCAAACTGGTAAAAGTCTCGAACTAAGATTAAAACAACATAAATATAGCATTAGAACTGGACAACATTCCAGTGTTCTATTTATTCATGTGAGAGATTTTAACCATCCAATTGATTTTCAAAAAGTTGAGAAAGTAGTATCAAGCAAGTCCATGGTCGACAGGAATATAATTGAATCTTGTTTCATAAAAAGCAGTTTTAACAATAATATGAATATTTCCTTCGGTTTATATAAATTAGATCCACTTATAATTAATAGAGTTTGGGAAGAATTTAATAATACATTGGACAAATAATAAATTTTAAAATTCTTAATTCTTGAGTAGAATAGTTTGTTGGTGGGTTGTGTGAAGGACCTGTCTAGTTGGGCCAGCGGGCCTGCGGCAGTATTCCCTTTCTTATGAGTCATGCGTCAGGTGTTGCTTTGTTGTGGGGTGTGATAGTGAGGTGTGGTCTAGACCCTTTATATGCCTTCCTTGATGCATTACTTTTATTGTTCCTTAATAATGTGAGTAGCTACGAAAGAGCTTGGAATTTCTCTATTCTTTCACAGTGGTTGTTTTGCATATTCTGAAATCACATGTTTAATGTGATTGTTTTGCATGTATGTATATATATAAAGAGTAGTTTGATAAGACAGTACCTGCAGGACTCATCACTGACGCTGAAGGTCCTCCACTCTGCAGATCGCTCTTCTTCCTCCATGTTCGTAGCGACTACCTTGAGCCGGAAACGAAGACCTCTACTCGTCAGCGCGTGAAGATTGTCATTGCCTGTAAGTTATCGCAATAACAAGACAATTTAGAATCTTTCCTGGTAATGTAACATCATGAGAATAAACACTACTTATACTTATCATTATGTAACTTTATGTTTTAAAACACAACATAGAGCTACATGCTCTACAACACAACATAGAGCTACATGCTCTACAACACAACATAGAGCTACATGCTCTACAACATAACATTGAACTACATGCTCTACAACATAACATAGAACTACATGCTCTACAACACAACATAGAGCTACATGCTCTACAACATAACATAGAACTACATGCTCTACAACACAACATAGAGCTACATGCTCTACAACATAACATAAAACTACATGCTCTACAACACAACATAGAGCTACATGCTCTACAACATAACATAGAACTACATGCTCTACAACATAACATAGAACTACATGCTCTACAACATAACATAGAACTACATGCTCTACAACACAACATAGAGCTACATGCTCTACAACACAACATAGAGCTACATGCTCTACAACATAACATAGAACTACATGCTCTACAACATAACATAGAACTACATGCTCTACAACACAACATAGAGCTACATGCTCTACAACATAACATAGAGCTACATGCTCTACAACATAACATAGAACTACATGCTCTACAACACAACATAGAGCTACATGCTCTACAACATAACATAGAACTACATGCTCTACAACATAACATAGAACTACATGCTCTACAACATAACATAGAACTACATGCTCTACAACATAACATAGAACTACATGCTCTACAACATAACATAGAACTACATGCTCTACAACATAACATAGAACTACATGCTCTACAACACAACATAGAGGTACATGCTCAACAACATAACATAGAGGTACATGCTCTACAACATAACATAGAACTACATGCTCTACAACATAACATAGAACTACATGCTCTACAACATAACATAGAACTACATGCTCTACAACATAACATAGAACTACATGCTCTACAACACAACATAGAGGTACATGCTCAACAACATAACATAGAGGTACATGCTCAACAACATAACATAGAGGTACATGCTCTACAACATAACATAGAACTACATGCTCTACAACACAACATAGAACTACATGCTCTACAACATAACATAGAACTACATGCTCTACAACACAACATAGAACTACATGCTCTACAACATAACATAGAACTACATGCTCTACAACATAACATAGAGCTACATGCTCTACAACATAACATAGAACTACATGCTCTACAACATAACATAGAGGTA
Source organism: Cherax quadricarinatus (assembly GCF_038502225.1). NCBI lineage: Eukaryota > Metazoa > Arthropoda > Malacostraca > Decapoda > Parastacidae > Cherax > Cherax quadricarinatus. The sequence continues at coordinate 99,533 of NW_027196264.1, forward strand.
CATGCTCTACAACATAACATAGAACTACATGCTCTACAACACAACATAGAACTACATGCTCTACAACATAACATAGAACTACATGCTCTACAACATAACATAGAGGTACATGCTCTACAACATAACATAGAACTACATGCTCTACAACACAACATAGAACTACATGCTCTACAACATAACACATATATTAATGAACAACAAAATACACAGAGCTACGTAAACTGAAGCAAAACACAAGATGTATTAGCTACAACACAGAGTAACATAATCT